>NW_008708846.1:1439189-1472916 GCF_000327385.1 Lottia gigantea
GGAGAACTAAGAATAATTTACGAACTCGCTTTAATGCTCATAGGTCAGACATCAAATTAAAGAAAGACAAGTCTGTTTCTAATCATTTCAACCTCGACGACCATTCAATAGACGATCTCACCCTAATCCCAATTGAGCGTATAGAAATTGACTTGCCCGAAGATGAAACTACCAAATTCCGTCAATCTAGGGAGGCCCATTGGATTGAGACATTGAATACAGCAAGACCTATAGGACTAAATATTCATCATAATGTAGGCATAGCACCCTTTGTTGTCCCGTTTAATACAACCAGCAATCGAGCAAGCAAGATAGTTCATGCCCACTATAAGAGCCTTCAAGAGAAATTCCCCCATGTCTATAAGCAGAAAATGATAGTTGCATATTCAAAAAATAAGAACTTAAATGATAATATTGTTCATAGTAAACTAAAAACAATCAGTACATAACAGATACTATACTTCTCGCCCATCGGGCGAGTTATTTTTTCTAATTTCAGATCAGAATAAGAACAGAAGAAAACCCAATATCAAGACCCTTAATCCTAATTTCTAAATAAAGTGTCTGCTCCACCCTAGGCCTGTACATTTGGGAGAATCAAACCCTCCCTTCCCCGAAATATAATTTATCACTTATAAATATAGTTAAGCACGATATAACTACACTTGAGCACCAAAGGGTTAAGGGGGTGTATATAAGGGCTAAAGCGGCTCATGTAAATAATAATGTTGAAAATGTACATATGTATAAAGATATAGAAATAAAAAATGGTAAAAAAAAGTGTATAGATAAACTTGAAAATTTAAGGGGGGATATTTGTACAAACCGAGAAGATATTCTTAACATAATTCATGACTTTTACGGAACACTCTACACTTCAAAGCATGTAAAAGAACACGACATTCACAATTATCTTTCAAACTGTCCACTTACACCCCTCACTGACACTGATCTATCCCTCATCAGCGACCCTTTTTTCTCGAAAGATGAAATTTTGGCGGCAATAAAGGACTTCAAGAATGGTAAAACTCCGGGGGTTGACGGTTTAAGTAAGGCTTTTTATGAAGAAAATTGGGACATTTTAGGGGATATGTGTGAACTTTACAATAATAGTTATTTTCAAGGGGAATTATCTAAAACTATGAGGGAGGGTGTTATTACTTTGGCGTATAAGGGGAAAGGACAGACAAGACTACTCAAAAACTATCGCCCTATTTCTCTTCTCTGTTCTGACTATAAGATTATTACTAAGATACTGGCTAAGCGACTTAAGAGGGTGATTAATTCTATTGTGTATGACATTCAGACTGGGGCGAGGGAGGACAAGACTATTATCAACAATCTACTATCCATTGACTATCTTCTTCTTTATATCAATCAGAAAAACATTCCTTGTAATCTTTCTACTTTTGACCAAGAAAAAGCATTTGACAGAATCGAGATTAACTACATTATCATTTTATTAGAATATCTAAATTTTCCACAATATTTCATCAGATGGGTAAGCATACTCTACAAAGATATCACTAGTAAGGTTGAGGTTTCAGGTGCCTTCACTGGTGATATCGTCATAGCCAGGGGTGTCCGACAGGGTTGCCCTCTCAGCATGGCACTATTCTCCATTGCAATTCATCCGTTGGCAGTTTATATTCAGAACAATGATGGTATTAAAGGTATTAAGGTCCCTAATTTCAGTCGAGAAATTAAAATATTTCAACACGCGGATGATTTATCTTCTATTACCACTTCGAAACAATCATTTGGCTTGATATTACAGGAATTTGATAGATTTAGTAAGGTATCAGGGTCCAAATTAAATGTAGAGAAAACCGAAATATTGTGTATGAACAATTCCGGGAACTTTATACCCGTTCAAAATCAACATTCGATCCGCGACGTCATAAAATTATTAGGTATTTGGTTTGGTAAGGGTCAGACTGGGAAAAACTGGGATATAATAGCGGCTAAGACTTTAAGTATGGCTTTAAGGTGGACAGACAGACAACTCAGTTTCAGGGAAAAACTAATTGTCATTAATACTTATATCATTAGTCTGTTCGTGTACGTTTCAAGAATTGTCCCACCATCCAAGTCCGCACTGAAACAAATAAACTCTGCGATTTTCAAATTTCTATGGAATAACAACTTTGAACTCATCAAACGTGACACCCTTTGTTTAAACAATATTTATTGATAATTTACAAAATCATACATATGCTATAGATTAATGTTGGTTTCAGAAACAAGCCGAAGCTTATATAAATCTGTTACCAATACGAATATTTACAGATGATAAAAGTATAATTTACATAATATAGGAGTTGACAGCAGCGAAATGTACATTGGAAACAAAACAGGAAGTGACAAACATATTTACAAAAGGAAAGGGAATAGGGCCGAACAAATTCATTGGTGAATAAAATGTTATTGATAATGACAAATGAAAATAGTTGAGAGGGGATGAGGGTGTTTATCGTTAATCAAAATAAAATAATCTTCGTTTTAAAACGGAGGCCATACTTCGACAGCGTTAGCTAGGTGTCAAAACGTTTTGTAGATGATATAAAGTTATGAACAGTTTGAAAGATATACAGATTTGTTTCTAAAGATAATTTTGGATTGCCGTTAAGAAGTGTTAATATGCAAAGTAAATGAATAGGGAGAAGATTAATTGTATTGTTTCGTTGTTTTGAAAAGTTGCGACAGTAGAGAAGAAAGTGTTCAGAATTTTCAAAGGTGTGGCCGCATGAACAGGATGGATTGTCGGATATGTGCATTAAGAATTTGTGAGCGTTTAGTTGACTTTTATAATGACGTAGTTTGGTATGTATTATTTGTGATGGACGGTCGCCAGAGTAGAAATATAATGGTACAGAGGATTTTGAGGTGAATTTTACAAGCAGGGATTTAAGCTGAGAGAGGGAAGAAGAATTACATATTGAGTCGGGCAGATTGTTCCAGATTTGTACAGTAGATGGGAGAAAAGATGATTTGTAAGCTACAGTGTTCCAGGGAATAGTGCGAAAATTGTGCTTGCTTCTGATGGGGTAAGGGTTTACAATCGAAATATGAGGTGGTACCAGAATTCTCAGATATTGAGGTGTTAAACCATTAATCATTTTATAAAATAGAGTTACTTTGTGACAAAAGCGACGATCGGTTAAACTTGAGAAGCCGGACTCTTTGTATAAAACTGAGTGGGAAGTTCCCCGAACAAGACCTGTTATAGTGCGAATTGCGTCCAAATTGATATTTTCTAATTTAGTTTCATCTTCTTTTGTACAATTGTTCCATAAAACATCAGCATAATCAAATATTGGTAAAATGAATTGTTTGTATATAGTTTCTAGAGATTTCCTGGAGAGTCTGTATAAACGTGACACCCTTCATTTAAATCCTGAACAAGGTGGACTTGGGATCCCTAATTTAGACCTGCAATGCAATTTCAACAAATATCCCAAGTCATAATTGACAATCAAAATCCGTGGGTGTCACTCTTTAATTATTGGCTCGGAATTCCTCTTAAAAATACTATTGATTTCAATTTGGCACATTCACATACTTTATACTACCCTTCAAAATTCAAAATACTACTCAAAATTCAAAAAGATCACAACTTTAACCTTAGAAATTTGAAAAAATGCAAACAGATATATCAAGCACTTCTTGCCACACGCACTGTTAATTTAAAACTGTTACTATGCACCCCTTCATAGATTTCAAACAAACTTGGAAAAATTTATCAACAATACACTCTAGTAAAGAAAAAGATTTCCTATTTCTCTCTCTGAATGATGCGCACCCGACAAAGAAAGTTTTATCAGCACGTTTAAGGCACCTTATTACAACTTGTAATTACTGTAAATATGGGGTAGAAACATTACAGCATATGTTTTTAAATTGTACAGCCATTGAACCATTCCGCCACTTTGTAAATACTTTTATAAATAACTTTCTCTGTACCTCCACATTCTCTATCTCTGAAACTTCTTTATTTCTTAACACTGACCCAAAATTCTTTCCTTTTATCTATACTTTCACTTTCACTGTCTGGCAAAATAGGAAATTAAACACTGCACTTCTAAACGACGAACTAATTTACCGATTTTATAAAAACTTTAAACGTCAATAATTTTTCATCCTTCTTCTTTCAGCACAGCACCACTTTTCCTTTTTTCAGCATAAATTATAGGTAAGATTTTAAAATAATTCGGCATGTGTTTCTCTTGTCTACAGGTAGTAGATAATTACCATTATTTTTTTTATTATTTTTTTGTTTTTTTTTTGTTTTTTTTTTTTTGTTTTCCTACCTAGTTTCCCTTTTGATGTGTGCTTGTTATGTCTACAGATAGTAGATTGTTCTGTTTTTATTCTGTATTTATGTTTATATGTATATTATTACCTACAAATAGTAGTTTTTTATGTTTTTAATTGTATTGTACATTTTCTTATATCTCTATCTTTCACTTATCCTATTCTATTTTTGTAACTAAATTTAACTCTGCAAACTGGTTTTGACATATTAATATTTTATTCTTGGCTCTAATTTCTTAATATTTGGCAAAAAACTCTAGAATAATTTCATATTGGCAAATCCTAAAACAAAATTCAAAAATTTAAAAATTAACACAATATATATATATATATTTCTCTTTTTCTCTGTGTTGCTGGATATTTTTCATGTAAATGCTTGTATATATGTTGTTAATAAAAGCAAAAGAAAAGTACACTGTGATGAGGCATAAGCTTCGATAAATCAGTCATAAGAACCTTCCCTCCCTACTCTGATAAAATGTTAGCTTGAAAAGGTCATCGTAGTTTGTAACAAAAGTTTCGGGAGTCAGAATAATCATGTATAGGTAGTTAATTAAAGCTAGTTAGGTATTGACTGTTTTCGTCGTTAAATGGCAAGGAGTTACTTTACATTGGTTCTAAATGAATTTCCTTCCCCCACACACTCTATTTTCGTATAAAATCTAAGATTGAAAAGGAAATGTGGTGCGTGTAGCTGAAGGTGACCAAAGTTATAATTTGGGTAGAGAATGGGAATATTCATGACTAGTTAGGGCTATGTGTGACTGTTCTTGCCCGTTAAATGACAAGCAGTTCGGGTAGTCTTAAATAGATTTTATGCTTTTATGCCAATTCCAAATTGTGTAGTAAGAGAAACTGTTTGTGTAACGGCATATTGGTTTGTTTGTATAAGTGACTAGATAATGTTTGTGTAGCAAAGAAAAACTGTTTGTGTAGCAGTAAATTGGTTTGTATATTTAGTGTCTAGGTAATGTTTGGGTAGCAAAGAGAAACTGTTTGTGTAACGGTACATTGGTTTGTATATTTAGTGTCTAGGTAATGTTTGGGTAGCAAAGAGAAACTGTTTGTGTAACGGTATATTGGTTTGTTTGTATAAGTGACTAGATAATGTTTGTGTAGCAAAGAAAAACTGTTTGTGTAGCAGTAAATTGGTTTGTATATTTAGTGTCTAGGTAATGTTTGGGTAGCAAAGAGAAACTGTTTGTGTAACGGTACATTGGTTTGTATATTTAGTGTCTAGGTAATGCTTGTGTAGCAAAGAGAAACTGTTTGTGTAACGGTATATTGGTTTGTTTGTATTAGTGACTAGATAATGCTTGTGTAGCAAAGAGAAACTGTTTGTGTAGCAGTAAGTTGGTTTGTATATTTAGTGTCTAGGTACTGTTTGGGTAGCAAAGAGAAACTGTTTGTGTAACGGTACATTGGTTTGTATATTTAGTGTCTAGGTAATGCTTGTGTAGCAAAGAGAAACTGTTTGTGTAACGGTATATTGGTTTGTATATTTAGTGTCTAGGTAATGCTTGTGTAGCAAAGAGAAACTGTTTTTGTAGCGGTAAATTGGCTAAGGAAAACTTGTTATGTAGCAGAGTAGTAAGTCAGTTGAGAATATTAGTTTTGGGATAGTTAGCCTAACGAGCGGTGACTGTTTAGCTGGTGTGTAGAAGGGAGAGAATGCTGTGACTTGTTGGGTAGTGGTTAGTAGGTATTTAGAGGTATGGTTTAGTGTAAAATAGAAATGGGGCTCAAATGAATGTGGTTATGTGTGGTAACGTTATGTCCTGTAGTAAATGTGTATTTTGAAATGGTTGTGAGGTAAAATTTACTTCTTGTTTCAGAATCCAGGTGCAGGTATTGATAAAGTTTCCATAAAAGAAAGAATTGTTGAGTTAGATTCGTTAATTGGCAGTAAAAAATATGTTAAGCAGAAGGATATGTTGCAAACGGATGTAGAGAAGTTTCTCGAAGAATACAGTAAAAGCACAATAGATAAAGCGACACCCCATGATATGCGAGCTTTTTTAGTGTATAAAGAATCGTGTGGGAAAACAAAAGTGCATAGGAAAGATTGTCTTGTTGTTTCTGGGACAGGTGGTCATTGTGAGTGTCCCTTAAACATGAGTGCAAATTCCGTGGACAGTTTGATAGGAAAATTAAGAGCAATCTTTAGGGATAGAGGTAGGGGTTCTAAATGGGATGCAGATTTGGGCACTGGCAATCCTTTAGCGTCCTTAAGTATAAAAAACCATCTGAAGGCATTAAAAATGGAGCAATTGCAGGCGGATGTGATTCCGATACACACCGTACCGTTATTTTTGGATAAGGCTGCCAAGTTGGACAGATATTTGGAGTTTTATTTAACAAGACCTTTGTTGATTAGAGAAGAATATCTAGTTAGAAGGGATAAGGCGTTTATAAAGTTTATACGTCATTCTGGTGATAGAGCAAGTGATTTAGCGAATCTTAGGACGGATCAAATAAAACAAACCGAGGAAGGTTTGTTAGTTCGTATGACACAGGGTAAAACAATAAAAACAGAAGCTAGAATATTTTGTGTAGCCCGAAGTGCGAATGTGGAGTCTTGCCCAGTAGAGGAGATCCTCGATTTTGTGAGCTTTTGTGATTTGAAGGGCTTAAAGTGCGAGATGGATATTTGTTTCGATCATGTAGATCGATTTTAGACTTCACGAAAAATCGACCTATTTCGTCTTCACCAATTAATAGCAGGTTGAGAAAGCATTTGAAGGATGCTGGGTTATGGGAGGGGGAGACGTCTCATAGTGCGAGATCGGGTTGTGCAATTACATTGAAAATGCTAGGCATATCTGATGAACAGATTCAGTCTCACGTCGGTTGGAAGTCAAAATCTATAATGGAAAGTTATGTGAAATTGTGGACCATGACGAATGCTAAATCAGCTTCTGTAGCTATGTCTTCGGATCAGGCTCTTTTGGTCAAAAGTGATGAGATTATGAAGTCCAAGATGAATTTGAGTGGGTGGAAATTATTATTGAGTGTTTAATGATACATTCTTGATTTTTTAGAGTAGCATCGAAGATGAGGTGAAGGAGTTGAAAAGGTTATTTGAGCAGCAGAAAACAAAAGATGCTGACCAATCTGTTGAATCCTGTTTAAGCCAGGTGAAAGAATATGCATCTAGAACGTACGATTTCGTCCCGGATATTCTACTGCAGAAATTGTTAGTCCTAGAGCTTAGAGCAAGGAAAGCATCTCATATTGAGGCTGACACGTTTTCGTTCGTTATACAACGATTTCATCACTATAAAAATCACGATAAGCTGAGAAGTATCATACTAGCAATGTTGGCGACTAACGAGGAAGGTAAGGTCTTAAAAAAAGAACAAAATTTTTTGAGATCCTGTTCATCTTCTGAGAGTCACAAAGCCGCGAAAAATGAAAAGGATAGCGTTCGTCAGCAGAAATCAAGCAGCTCGAGCAGAGGCCCTAAGTGTTATAATTGTCAAAAATATGGGCATATAGCGAAAAACTGTAAGAAAAACTGATAATTTAGGCTGGAATGTCTTAGTCTGAAATTTGTTATTGTTCTTTTTCGATGGAATTTGACATTTTTTTTCAGCTAACATTTTTTGTTGTAAAATGGTATTGATACCGTGTTATGGGTTAATAGTAATGGGGAGCGCATGTGTTGGAATGGCCATTCGTCAGCGGAAGATGTGATTAAAGGACGATGCAAGCCTGATTTATTACAGTTACCGTTTAGGGACCCAAATCACTTTAGGGCGGGAGAAATTCATAAGCATTTTAGTGAGTGGGTGAGGGTGGCTGGTGAATATGGTGATCATTCAAAATTTGACGTTTTGAAGGTTGTTGCTGATAAGGTCAATATTTACGATTATATGTGTCCATTCAAGAGTTATTTTAAACGTAGTTATTTTGATTTAGATACACCTCCATCTCTTAAGTTTAGCAATTCAAAGTCATGTGAAGAGTTTAAGGGTTTTATAAATTCAGAAATTGAGAAAAGGCTCATCTCGGGTGCCATATCTGAAACAAAAACTATGCCATATTTAGTATCGCCGCTAACGGTAGAGCCGTCGAAACCAAGATTATGTCTAGATTTGCGTTTTTTAAATAGCTGGATGGTTGATTCGCCTTTTACGTTAGATTCTTTAAATGAAGTACCTCGTATAGTTAATAAAGCTTCGTCAATGACAAAATTAGACGATAAGTCGGGCTATGACCATGTTCTAGTTACTGAGAAATCTAGACAATATTTTGGTTTTGAATGGGATTCGAGGTATTTTCTGTGTAACACTATTCCAGTTGGGTGGAAAAATTCAGCGTTTATATATCATAATTTAAATTTGGCTGTTGCATCCTACTTACGGACGCTTAATGTAAATAATCTTATATATATTGATGACCGTTTGGTTGGGGAGGTTATGGGATTTAATGGCAGCTCAATAGAAAGCGCGGATGTGGCTATTTATGCTACATGTCAAATTGTTCTTCGACTCGGGTATTTCATTGGTTTGGGAAAGTCTAGTTTTTTTACCGTCCACTTCAATAATTTACCTTGGTATGATAATAGACACCGAGAAAGAGGCTTTTTTATTGCCCGAGTCTACGAGGAATGCTTTCATTAAGTTGCGTGAGAGTATTCTTGATAAGAAGACCGTCTCTCTATTGGAAATCAAAAGTTTGTGGGGAAATGCATTTCTTTTATGTTGGCTATCCCAGGTGCAAAACTTTTCACATCCGAAGCTTGTAGATGTATTTCTTACTTAAATTTCATAAGCATTAGTGATTTTTCAGAGATGAATTGAAATTTTGGCGTTTTTTGGACACCTGGGATGGTTTCATGCCATGGAAGGAAGAGAAGCACGTGATCCTAAATTTGACAACTGACGCTTCGAATTTTAGTTGGGCGGGTAATATAAATGTTGATGGCGTTGTTCAAGAATTCGGTGACTATTGGAATGAGCTGTTTCTTGGGATGCCAATTGTTGTGAAGGAGGCGTATGCTATATTGTTTTCATTGGAAGCAATTAAGTCACTCTGCTGCGATGTGAGAATAAGGGTATTTTCTGATTCAAGGGTTTTTATTGACGCGTGGGAAAACCAAGGCTCTAGATCTCCGATGCTAATTGAGTATTTGAAGAAAATATTTTATTTTGTGAACGAAAATCGGATTTATCTGCAGTTCAAATTCGTTCCCTCAAGGGGAAATACTGCTGATCATTTTTCGAGAATATTGTCAAAGGAAGACGCTATGCTTTCGAGGGTGGCAATCGTCGTCAGAGGAGCATACGGTAGATCTTATGGCCTTAGACTCCAATTCTCAGTTACCAAAGCATTTTACGCCTCATGTCACCCCCGACACGTCTGTGGTTGATTTTTTCGCGCAAACAAATTTGCAGAGAGAGGTATGTTACGTGTTCCCTCCTATCTCGATGATTTTGTCGGTAATTGCATTTTTGGGGGAGCAAAACCTTTGTTTGAGTTAAAGCCAGTTTGGTGGCCGAAACTTGTACATTTATCAGGTTACAGTTTTCTACTTGGTAGTAAGAGGGATAAGGATATTTTGAGGTACCCTTCAAAAAAGGGTTTTTTTCGAGACAAAAAGGGGTTGCCATGGAATTTGTTAGCTTTCCAAATTGGGCTTCGGTTTAAAGCGAATATGGTGACGTGTCCTAGTGGTAGTGCTGTGTCTAAAATTCTTGTGGGAGACTCCATTGTTAGGACTGTAGACGAGGTGGGAGATTGTCAGGTGAGAGTTTTCGCGTTTAGTGGGGGGAGAATTAAGACTATATGTCGTCATGTCAGTGGTATTATTAATCAATTAAGACCGCTCTTTTGTTTCATTCATGTTGGTATAAATGATATTTTGTCAAGCAGAGATGTTTCTAAGTCAATGTATTCGTCAGATTGTAATGAATTGTTTGATATCCTAGATGAGGCAAGGCGTCGGTTTAATGTTACTATTATTATTTCCGGGGTTTTGTATTCAGATCGCGAAGGTTGTGGGGTGGGCAGTACTTACTTAAATGATATATTAGTGACTAAATGTTCCCATTTTCTATTTCACTACGTTGCGCATGACATTCAGTCGATCCATTTGTTAGACGGGTTACACTTGAATACTTTTGGAGTGACCCGTTTTTGTAAAGATGTAGGTCTTTTGTGAGAATGAAGTGCTTTTAGGTGATCGCACGAAATCTGATTTCGATTCCAAACGTGATAAGTATGTTGTCGCTAGGTGACACTAGTCTACACGTCTTGTGAACTGATTGGAGTTTAAGCTCGAAGCGATTTGGACACACATTTGGAATTCAATTAGGGCCGGCATTGTATGTAAACAGATACTAAAAAGCATGATTTTCGGTGTATATGAGCTATCCAGATATTCGCTTCAGTGCGTCTCGAGATGTCAGTTGACGATGCTTCGAATTCCAAGTCCTCGAAGATAACCTGAAGCGGACATTTGGAAGAATTGTGTGCATCATTTCTCGTCCTGTTTTACAGTTTGCTGTTTATTAAATGTGCCTTTTTGAAAGTAGGAAATTGTTGACCTGAGCCAGTTTTTTACGACCTCCTGAATATGGTATATATATATTTTGTGTATTTGCTATAAGTAAAATGTGTATTGGGTAGATGTATGTGAAATTAAATATGTATTGGGAAATTAACGGTGTTTGTGTTTATTTTATTATAGTCGAGGACACATACACAGGCAGTTTGGACACTATTTCGTGCAATCTCTTACATCTACGTTGCAGGGCAGATATTCAGCAAGAAAAGTTTACTATTCGTGATGAATTACCTGCCCTTTTTTGCACACGTAGATGTCGCTAAACCATTCTCATTGTCATTGGTTTTGTGGTTGGGTTATGATAAGAGATGGCAGGGTCGTGACAGGGGCAGGCTTTGTAGAATCGTGATTGATGGGCTTGTTGAGTCATGCGCCGAACGATGAAGGGGGGTAATCATATTCCGTTTGCTAGAGCAGCAGATACACATGTATATTATAGGACACAAGTGAAATTATGTATTATGTCTGGTGATATGGTTTTTGATAACCGGAGATCGGTTGGTTTGGCAATTGGTGAATCCGGGAAAAATGGTGGTTTAAATAAGAATACCGTTCACAGGAAGTTGTGGTTTATTTTGTGCCCGAGAATATTGGTTTGTTCAGGTGAAATGGCAGTTGAAAAAAAAAAAAAAAATGGAGGATACCCAAAAAAGAATAACTGTCTTGCTCGTAGCCATCTGCCTTATTGGACACTATTTCGTGCAATCTCTTACATCTACGTTGCAGGGCAGATATTCAGCTAGAAAAGTTTACTATTACCCATATTGTACATAGTAAAATTGTGAACTCCGAGTTTGCTTTTATAATATAAAGCGGATGCTTCCAATCTAGGACATAGTAGAAGCGCTTGCATATCCATGGTGATGACCAAAGTTTTGTTGGTTTCTTGTTTACAAATATCCTTATCGGCCTGTTTGGCATCCCTTGCCACATCTTTGGCTTTTCTATGTAGAGTATACTCTTCTTCAGTAAGGTTGCCATTGTTATAGGAGAAACATGTATCACACTGATCCTTACGCGGCCGATACAAACTCAAGTTTTTCTTATGGAATTCATCTGAAAGTATTTGACGAGATGCTGCATTCAAACCTTGCTCTGTGCAATCTTCTTTATAAAGATCATACAATTGCGACAAAGATATAAACTGTGGTTCAAGGTAAAGTTTGGATGATGATGCTCTACAGTAGTGGGAGGGTACCTGGGGTAGTTTTTCAAGAAAGGCTTGTACAGATTTTCGTATGTTTTGCTGCCTTTCCCTTAATGGTGTCATGCGTTTCTTTGCTGGTATTATTGCAGCCTCAACAATGTTATCAGTACCCAAATCTTTGTGAACCCAAGAATGTACAGACCATTCCCCAAGACTAAAAGTAGAGAGGAACATTTCTTTGCAAACGGGTTTGCGTCCATCTCTTGTCTTCAAGTGGTAAACCAAGGATGACTTTCTTCTGCTATTTTGATTTTCGGTTGTTTTCCGTTTCACAGGAACAACATCAACCAGACCCTTAACATACACCTTCCTGCTCTTCCAGTCCAAATGATTCCAAAAAGAATCAAAAAGTTACTGTCGGCAGATATCACTAATACCATTACAGAACCTATTCTTAGATTTTGAACATTTTGGAGAACATCTCGGTCCCATAAAACGAGGCTCTTTTGTGATATTAACGCCTGCAGATTTTTTTCTACTCTTATACCCTTTACCTCTCATTCTTAACAGCTGGTTTTGATTTTGTTGCCATCGATCAGGATCAGCATTTCTGGCTCTTTTAACTGGAGGATCACCAATATCGTCTATGGCTCTTTCAACTTCTATGGCTCTTTCAACTTCTATAACTTTATCAACTTTATAACTTTATCAACTTCTATAACTTTATCAACTTTATCAACTTCTATAACTTTATCAACTTTATCAACTTCTATAACTTTATCAACTTCTATAACTTTATCAACTTTATCAACTTCTATAACTTTATCAACTTTATCAACTTCTATAACTTTATCAACTTTATCAACTTCTATAACTTTATCAACTTTATCAACTTCATCAACTTCTATAACTTTATCAACTTCTATAACTTCATCAACTTCTATAACTTTATCAACTTCGATAACTTTATCAACTTCTATAACTTTATCAACTTTATCAACTTTATCAACTTCTATAACTTTATCAACTTCTATAACTTTATCAACTTCTATAACTTTATCAACTTTATCAACTTCTATAACTTTATCAACTTCTATAACTTTATCAACTTCTATAACGTTTTCAATTTCTATAGCTCTTTCAATTTCTATCGCTCTTTCGACTTGAGGATCAGCAATCTCATCTTTCTTTTCAAATTCAATGACGGGTCGGACTTCCAATTCATCATCAGAAGTAAAGTAAGGATCCGTATCACCAAAATCATTTGGATTGTATGATATGTTAACAATATCGCATAACTCTTCTAATGTTATATCTGTAGACATTTTATTTTCTGCCTGAAAATGAATAAAAGGATATCTGTGATCCTTTTACACTTAAATCAAAGAAAACCGTTTATTTCCAAATATTACATCTTGTAAATAAAAAGTTATAGAACTGTTGTTCTTTGAAAAACACGTGTCTACTTAAACTGTTGAATATTGCTGAGGAAATACACGTATCTTCCAAGTGTCAAAATTCATGAATTTTATGCAGAAAAACTGTATGAATTTGATGTCAAATTTTATTTGATAAGTGAAGTAAGGTACAGATCTATAGATAAAAAAGGAAATCGTATCAATTTGGATATTACCTGTAGTTTGTTTAGTCCTTAGTTGGGGATAAAGGAAAAAAGCAGCAACTACCATGTAAAAAAATCTGCAGATACATGGTTTTCATATGATAGGATCATTGACCAATACATATACGAGGATGTGTCACATGCTAATTTCTTGTGTTTTAATTGGGTTTGCAGTTACATGGATTTATCATAGGGTGGAGAATTCAATTCTGAATAAAATTCAATCAAAAAGTGACAACACCTAAAATGTAGATACAAGGTTTTCACAGGACGGCGACGAAAGTGTATGATGCAAAGTGTTAAATGTTGTCTGCATCCGTGTGGCATTTTATTGAATTTTCGAGAATACTTAAATACATTTTGCATTTTGACAAATCGAAAATAATTGTACATTGCAGCATTGACAAATGCATTTTGTAATGACGACATTGGTATTTTAAAGCTGCAACACAATCGAAAATTTTGGCAACGTCATACTTACACACTACACAGGCCACATTACTAAAGACAAGTGTCAAGCAAACACTTAAATATCGTTTGTTGTAATATCATAATCGACTAAAATAGGATTCTTTGTGAGGAACAGCATAACATGAAAGATCATGTGTATGCACCATACTTATCACGTCATTGACATAGATGATTTATTTCATATCAAAATTTTTTACATACAGGCTTGCCAAACGAGGGATTATAAAAAAAATTCTATTAACCAATCATGTCCAAAGCATGACAAAAAACGGGAGCAATAATTGTATAGTAGTTGACTTCCCATACGGTGTCATCGGGAAGAGAGCTGTGGGCTGTTCCGTGCAACAACCACCACAACTAAATAGGTCAAAATCATTCATGTATGACTAAACAAATCTGCAAAAAAACAAGTAGATTTGTCGTATTTGTCAAAGTGTGCATAACGACCATCAACTTGTCCTATATTATATATCTAGACCTGCATATGGTTGCATATAAAAACTATTTTAGTTCAGAAAAAAAATATTGCAATTTGTTCTAGGTATAACGTTATTTTTAACACCCTATATATCTCTCCGCCAATTTCGACAAATATGTAATCCAAAAATTCAATATTTGAAAAACATCCTATCCAGTATGTTTTTTAATAACGCCAGAGTGGGTTTGAACGAAAAAGGTAGAGTTATATTGAAGTCAATGTATTTTTATCTTCTGTTCTGGTTTGGAATAAGATGGTCTTGTATATTATATCTTATAATCTAGATTTCAATTTTGAATGAGTAATAGTTGTGTATAAAGTAGAAAATTTGCCTTTACGATACAATTTAACCAGGTATCAAGTATGTGGGGCCGTCGGAGACCCTGTGACGCACCAACACATCATCAACGTATCGGCATAGTTAAAGACCAGTGAAATATTTAATGAAGAAAATGTCCACAAACACAGTTTAGAACAAAACAGTATATGTCGTATTAATACATGTTGACGAAACTTGGTGCGAGTGTTTGTAATCACCCAGGGCAAGGATAAACCCTATTGAAATTCAGAAAAATCGAAAAATTCTAAGTATGAATTATTGCCCTTGTACTTAGAAATGCGTTCAATTTTTTTAGCACGTGAACACTCTAGAAGGCACAATTCTAGCTGGATTTTTACGAAACTTGGTGTGAGTGTTTTGTTATCACCCAAGGATGAGCCCTATTGAAATTAAGAAAATCAAAAAATTCTTAGTATGAATTATTGCCCTTGTTCTTGGAAATGCGTTCAATATTTAGCACGTGAACACTCTAGAAGGCACAATTCTTGCTGGATTTTGACGAAACTTTGTGTAAGTGTTTATTATCACCCAAGGATGAGCCCTATTGAAAATCAGAAAAATCGAAAGTTATTGTCCTTGTTCTTGAAAACGCGTTCAAGTTTTAGTCTATAAACACTCTATAGAAGGCCCAATTCCTGGCAGATTTGCACAAAACGTGTTAATATTATTCAATATCGTCCCAAAAAGTTTAATTGAACTGTAAGAGTTAAGGTTGAATATTTCATACTGGTGATTGCTACTGTACTGCCAAATATTTTTTATTCAAAATCAAAGCTGCCATTGGGTGTATATAAAGTTGCCTAGCAAGCTATCTTTTTCTTTATATTTGCATTGTGTACAAACGCTTGTAGTGTAATTACGTAACAATCTGGACATAGTACTAATGACAAAGAGTGCCATTACACATTGATATATTTCTACGCGTTTGCATACCTTTCACTGTAAATCGTTTCTGAAAAAGATTTTGGAATTCTATTCTCGCTTAATACTATTTTACAAAGCTAACTAAAAAGGTATTCCGTTGTTGAGAACGCAGAAAAGAACTTCTGTAAATATGGGGGATCTTTACGAAAATTATAACAATGTAAAACAGTATGATCGGTGTGAACTGCTGTATATTTAAGTGAATTTAATAAACTGGTTTGTACTTACGAATGATTTACTGCAACTGATCTTAATACACCAGATACTATATTGACGTGAGGTTGAGTTGTGTTTTGAGCGCAAGAAAATCCATGTTCAATATTTGGATATAATTGAAGTTTAACAGGTTCATTGCTCACTATCATAAAAAAGAAAAAGTATACTTATAGCCATGATATATATTTCGATAAAAGAATCAAAGGTCATTTAGAATGACTATCGATTTAAATAATTATTTGTGACGAAACTATGAGTGGTAATTGTTCATGATAATATGCCTCTTCACGTATTCATTCGTATATGTTTTTCCGGACCAAAAAAAAAAAGGAAAAATAGCGATGGCCATCCCAATACGCCCACAATTACAATGGTAGCCAAGTTCTCCGGGAAGGTTGACTTGAACTATCAGTAAATGAAACATTTGAGATCATGATATTTGTTTTATAAAAGTGCAGTTTTATATAAATGTATGTTGTATTATTTGATCTTATATTACTCTTTGTTATTAAGTACGTGACAAGTAATATTTATAATAGTATTACATCCGATTCAATTAAAGTTAGTCATAGTGAAGTAAGGCAGATTCATTGGTGTCTATATTATCATATGGTCATCAAGGTTTTTTTTTACTTTTTTCTGATCTGTCATTTAGACCACAGCGTCTATCTGACCAAAGGTCAAGACCCAGGGAAGACAATTTGACCCCGACTGCGTTCTGTATTATTCAGATGGGTCAGGACTATTATATGCAAAGAATGCTTAGAAAACAAGATCCCAATGCATATTTATAGTATATCCCTCATTTAGAATCAATGTGCCTCATCCTAAAAATCTCGGAGATGATAATAATATTGATAAAACCAAGAAATTCCGTCCGGCTAACGAAGACTAGATGAATGACCCATTTTAGAGCAGTATTTCATAAAGAATTTCAGAGATGCCGTTTATTCTACCATTTTTCTCAAGTATAGGCTATGTTATGTTTTATTTGTACAGTCTCAACCATGATTAATGATTACTTGGTGAAGAGGGGTTTAAGATGGGAAAATTCGGTGTAAATAGAGCATGGAAGAGTCGGTGTACTTTAAGGGTAAGGAATATCTGACAAAGAGCCAACTTCCATTGATTTAAAAAGATCAGGCCCTGATTATAAAATTGTTGTTACCCCTGTCAGGTTTGTTTTCTTTAGTGCTTGTAGTTGTAAATGTGATGAAGACTAGGTCTACTCTTTGACTACTACCATGTCTGAATCACAATTTTTCTGTTGTGAGGTTATTTACTACCTGCTAATTTTGACAGTGCATTCAACTAACCCTAATTACTCTCGGGTCCATTAAAATTGGCTCTGAAACTTCACAAACCCAGTATGTCTTTCAGTCATGGTCTCTCTCCTAAATAGCCCGGTTGACAGATGACGAAACATTAAAAATCCTACTTTAGCAGAAATAGCAGCGAAGCACAGACTGTCATCAGGATCAAGGGGCTTTGAGTTATTGCGCTTGGCTAAGCAAAAGATAGCTTGTCAGGCAATGTAACATACGCCCACTACCAGCTGTCGGAAATGGTAAAATCTTTAGTGGTTTGATTATGAATATTCAAATGATCTTAAAATCATCTATAAGTCAAGCCAAGGTAAAATACGCCAACTACCAGCTGTCAGAAATAACAAAATATTTAGTGGCATAATAATGAATTTTCAAATAATCTTAAAATCATCTTTAGGTCAAGGCAAAAACCTGAAACAGTTAATCAAATTATCATCAAATTCATACATGAACAATGTCTCATCGCTGTACACACAAGGGCAATAACTCTGAAACTGTTCATCCGATTATTACCAATTTCTAACTTGACCGAGATCTCATTAATATATACATGCATATCCAGTTTCATCAAGATTGGATAAAAAACTGTAGTCTCTATCGAATTTGACAAGTTTTTACTAAGTCAAGGGCAATAACTCAAAAACCCTTCATCCGGTTGTTACCAATTACGAACTCGACTGAGATCTCATCAACATGTACATGCATACCTAGTTTCATCTAGTTTGGATAAAAACTGTAACCTCTATCGTGCCTTCAAGCCAAATTTGACGCGTTTTTACTAAATCAAGGGCAATAACTCCGAAACCAGTCGTGCAATTATCACCAATTTCGGACTTGATCAAGATCTCATCAATATATGCATGCATACCAAGTTTCATCAAGATGAGATAAAAACTGTCTCTATTGTGTCTACAAGCCAAATTTGACGCGTTTTTTTTTCTAAGTCAAGGGCAATAACTCTGAAAATGTTCTTCTGATTATTACTAATTCTGAACTTGACCAATATCTGGATGATAACGGACGGACGGACTTGTGGGCGTATAAAGACGTGTAAAGTTCTTACCTGCAGCTATCGCTAAAGATGACATGGAAAATCCATCAGGAACTTTAATCGGTCGACACATCCAGTTACTGTGAATAATATCCCTCAACTTATATCGCCTTTTTGTATTAGGCTCTAAGATTGAACGTATCAAAATTCGGCCATCTAGAAATAAACATGAAACGGGAGTCATTCTGAAGTTGATTTTCCTCTCCTCCTTTGTTTCCTCACCCAATATTTCCCTTTTAAATTGACGGTTTTGTGGAATCATAGTACTAACGCATGCAAGCATCTAAACCTCCAATTTTACTTAGTTCCATGTAAGAAATGTCTGAAACTAAATATAATTTACGCACTCGTTTTACGGCTCACAGATCAGATATCAAGTTAATGAGAGACAATCCTGTTTCTAATTATTTCAACTTGGACGACCATTCAGATTGAGATGCTATATGCCATATTCAGCAGGCATAGCACCCTTTGTTGTCCCGTTCAATAGTCCATTCCTACTATGAGAGTCTACAAGAGAAATTGCCCCAAACCTATAAACAAAAGATAATTATCGCATATTCGAAAAACCAGAACTTAAATGACAACCTTGTTCATAGCAAACTGAAGACAAGACGTATATAATAAACTAACCTCTCGCCCAATTAGGCGATCAGATCAGAACGGAAGAAAAATACCCAAAAGTTCCAGACCTTATATTCCAATTTCAAAATGAAGAATTTGTTCCATCCTACACTCAGGATCCACAAAAGTGAGTATCGCGACTAAAATATTAAAATTACGATATCACTTCCGATTTTGACGTGATTTGCCTCTAAACTTCGGAATTCTGAAGAATTTGAAAAGCGTATTTATGCGTTAAGGAGTTGGTATTAATATTTTGAATCGGTGGCCATGCCATATCCATGTGGACAGCTCGAGTGCTCAAACATGTAAACAAACACCAATGGATTCAACCCTGTTTCGTAAGATAACGTTAGTTGGGCAAAATGCGTCATATATCATTCATCCACTAACGACACGCTAGGTTGTAAAAATAATCATATCAGATCATGTGTGGCATGAGCAGTTTTGGGTTGCGTGACCAGAAGTAGACAACAGCAAAAATTGTCATTATATTAAATTAAGTTCAAAATAATATTAAACAATGACAAAAACGATCTGGGGGTACATGTTTTGGAAGATCTAAACGAGAAATTAAAGATGAATTTTAGAACGTTTCGTAGATGACTGTTTCACAATAGAGTTTGTACTAAACTTATCGCAAGGTTTTATCCTTGGGTAATAACGAACACTCACACCCAGTTTCGTCAAAATCCGACAAGAATTGTGTTTAAAAATTGAACGCGTTGTCAAGAACAAGAGCAATAACTCATACCAAATATTTTCGATTCTTCTGATTTTCAATAGAGTTCATCTTTGGGTGATTTCATGTGGGCGTATAAGAATGACCTTTACCTCTAGAAACACGTTTGTAAAACTTCAGACACCCATTCATACTTTCTCTTAAAACATCATAATCTGTATCTTTAAAGGGAAGTTTACCATTTAACATACCATATAAACAAACTCCTGTTAAAAATAATAAAAATAAATAAAAGAAATCAAGGTATCGAGTATATTTGTTCGTATCTAATAGACATGAAATAGTCCGAAACACATGCCTCTATTCCGGTCTATTCGCAAAGATGGATAAAAAAAATGTAGTTCAGTTATACACCCTTTATGTCACATCTGCGGTTCCCATGGTTCAATCATAGTTGTTTTGAACGAGACTTATCTCTAACGAGGTAAATTTCTCGCCGGCCAACAAAGAACCAAGGGTCAGAGGGTCACATGATACTAACAAAACGAAAGCGGCGGTGATAAACAGGGCCTAGTCTTTCTGACCCTACTCCAGTCGACAACTTTCACAATAGCTATTAAAGGCATATGTTTCGGACTAATAAACACATAGCAAATGTACATACTTTATTTGTGAGTTTTCAAGAACAAGGGCAATAACTCATACTAGATATTTTTCGATTCTTCTGATTTTCAATAGGGTACATCCTTTGGTGATAACAAACACCCACACCAAGTTTCGTCAAAATCTGTCTACAGTGTTTTCAAGCTTAAAATTGAACGTGCTTTCAAGAACAAGGGCAATAACTCAAACTAAATATTATTTATTATTTTTCTGATTTTCAATAGGGTTCATCCTCTGGTGATAACAAACATTGACACAAAAAAAAAAATGACACAGTCAAACCTTCTAGAGTGTTTACAAGCTAACACTACACGCGTTGACAATAACAGGGGCAATAACTCATACTAATTATCGATATTTCTGATTTTCTGTACTTACGGAAGCGTCCTGAGGCCATGATAAATAAAAAAATATTTTTTCTATTACCATTTAATTTATGTTAAAGGCAAGGTAATATGCGCCCACTAGCAGCTTTGATTTTAAATAAAAATATCTGGCAGTACAGTAACAATTACCAGTATGAAATACTCAACCTTCAGACATGCACTTCTTATGAACTTTTAGAGGCGATATTGAATAATATTGCTAAGTCTCATCAAATTCTGTCAAGAATAGGGCCTTTGAGAGTGTTTGTAGGCTACAAATTGAACGCATTTTCAAGAACAAGGGCAATAACTCATACCAAGTATTTTTCGATTCTTCTGATTTTCAATAGGGTTCATCTTTAGGTGTCAACAAACAAGTTTCGTCAAAATCTGTCAAGAATTGAAGCTTCTAGAGCTTTTGCGAGCTAAAATTTAGTTTAATAGGTTTGTATTAATGACACTAATATCATGCATATGTTAGTTTGGGCATAACTCAATTCCACTGGAAGTGACGTCACCGGAAGTACTAACTTCGAAACCGGAAGTGATGCAAAAATTTTGAATAAGTTTTTTTATTCCACCATGCTGGCTGTCTACACTGTATAAGTTTCAAATCTGTCCGACAAATAGCAACCGAAATAGCATATTTCGATTAAAAAAAGTATCGAACTAATTTGCGAAAATCAATTTTTTTCAACTGCCATCATGTGTCCATTGTTATAATAAGTAGAATAAAGGAAGCCGAGCAAAATCGGTCGATAATTACGCCCACTAGAGCCCACTTTCTGTTTGTTGCTAACGTCGCTTCATGTTGCTCAGAAAATTTTCGTTTTACATTCAGTACGCAGTTAGCCACGAGTTAGAAAGTGTGGCGAAATAAGTTTTTCCATACCTGTTGCTGTTTCCGAGAACTGAGCTCCCGGAGCGAAGAAAAAAAAAATAGCCAGAACGAAAACAAAAATTTTGGATTGAATTTATTCAAAATTTGAAGGGTCATATCTTGTGACCTTGACCTTTGATGACATTGACCTAAATGAGGTCAAAGGTCATCGACCATAACTATAAGTTGATAATTTTCGTATTTGACCTCCGACATCTTCTTCCAGTTTCATAGCTGTCCATATTAATAGTTAATATTTTCGAATTCTTAATGTGCTCTTTAAGCTGTTACCAATGAAATTTAACAATAGCTTTTTAATTCAAAATTATTAATTATTATTATTCAAATTTTTTTTTAATTTGATTGTTTTGACACAATAAAGTTAAGGTGGCGTGGCACATCCGGATTGAATTACTCGCATAGAATACATTTATTCAAAAATTAACTTTGCACACAATTAACTCATCCTTGGTCAGTTTGTCTGAAAAACTCATTTTTTTTTTCATCTTTATAGTTTAAAAAAGGAACAGGTTTAAGAATTTCCATATTTTCAATTTTCGACCCTGACCTTGTTTGGCCTTGACTTTTGTAAGATCAATGGTCATTGACCTTGGTTATATACTTATATATCAATATTTGATGTCCGACGTCAGCTGCCGGTTTTATAGCCATATGCATTTAGAAAATTTGATGACCTATAGCTCGTGACCTTGACCTTTGTTGAACTTTCCCTTTACAAGGTCAAAGGTCATTTACCGTCATTGACCTTGACTATCTGCTGATACATTCATTTGTGATTTCTTACGTCTACTTCTGGTTTCACAACCTTCGAAAGAAAATGTCGTAACTTTAGACTGTTCTGGCACGTGACCTAATTAGCCTAGAAGATTGATTTTCTCAGACTTCCATTTGGGGGCTAGGCGAAACTGAAAATGATAAAGCATTTCTGTTTGGATCCACATCTTGGGGTGGGCTGGAATCAGAAATGAATATCTAAAATGAAATCTTTGCTAAACCAGAAGTGACATATTACATAATGTACACAAATTGGTTTGGAGCCTGTAGAACTTATTTGTGGACCGATTTACCTCGAGTTTTCTTATTTATGCCCTTTGTAACAAGATGTATCGAATGCAATCGAAAAATTCTAATATTTACGCACGTAATGCTTCAAAGCGTTTCTGTTGCCGTTGTTTAGTTACTTTTTCTAGCTCAGTTGACAACTTATGAAGTTCTGAGCTTCTGACCTCTCTAAGCAAAAATATAAAACAGGATAGACATTTTCCTCACGGCTCTCGAGAAATCTCACTCAAAATTCAGCGCAGACGCGGGGAAATCAGCTGAGCTTCCAACCTCTTGAGGCAAGCAGCTCGGCTAGTTCCTCTCGTCTGCGACTGGGAAAAAATATCATTAAAGTGATACTACGTCTTAGACTGAACATAAAATTTAAGTTCTCGAAATAGTCAATATGAGAATATTTTCATCAGTTAGCTTACCTGGTGTCATAAAGTAACAACAGAATCCCTGTAAAATCTGGAAAATTCATAAAGCTAAGTAATTATTGAAAGACGCTTAATCTTGATAATTAGTTGATTGCATATTTATGGATAATAATTAAGTTTTTTGGATTTATCGGATTATATAAGGATACTGTTATGTTATTTATGACACCAGGTATATCTGCTGGCTCTTATTTGCCAAGTTTAAAATTCTTCAATTTTATGTTAATTCTAAGACGTAGTATCACTTTAACATACCAGTACTCCAAACATCAGCTTCAGCGCCACTATAATTTTCACCATCCAGCACTTCGGGAGGGGCATAAGGATACGATCCACAGAATGTATGTAACTGTTCATTGCGAGGATTGAACCTTGCAAAACCAAGATCTGTAAGATATATAAGATTGAAAGTTCAATACAAAGAGTACAATGGGGATAATAATATTGACAATACAATCTTGATAAGTTACATTATCGATGTCTTTCCTTATTTAATTGGGCCTCACCCTTATTGGAATTGAAGTATCGAAGTCTGTAATCATAAATCATAATTGTTTAGGATTTTTCCAATAATTCCAGATTACCAATAGATCCAAGACAATAAAAAGCCCTTTCCTTAATTTTCAGAAATATGAAGTGTAGCTCTACAAACGAAAAGGTTTTCAATTTGGCTACTATTTAGCAAAGTTAACAAATATTTTTATTCAGATTTCGGAAAATATAATTTCAATGAATAAGCTAACGGACAATCAAATTAATTGTACGACACTATTGATGCGCTTTCACACCCTACATCCTACGTCTATATCTCTTCCCTAAACAATAATGTTTGATTTACAACAATATTGTTGCGAAAATGTCTTCGGAAATCTAGGAAGCAGAATGACCTCTGAAAAGATCGATATTGCTTTTCTGATAGCAACAAACTTACCAGACAGTTTGATGTTGTATTGAGCATCAATTAAAATGTTGTCCAATTTGATATCTCTATGGTAGACTTTGTTTTGATGTAAATACGACACTGCGTCTATCAGCTGTCTGAACAAACGCCTGGCATCGGCTTCATGCAAACTACCGACAGAGTTAACATAGTCTAGTAAATCTCCTTTTGGCATATAATCCATAACTAGATACATTGTATTTGGTGTCTCAAAAACTTCTATTAAATGTACCTATTGCGAATAAACGTAAACATGATATTGTAAAAGCGGATGGGCGGCGCTTAACCGTAGTAAAAATCGTTTAATCATAGTTGTCTGCACATATCATCACTGACATCACAGCCTTCAACAACAAACAAAACCAAATAAATTATATTCATATCATCATTGTGTACATAATGATGTATAGTCAAACACTGATATTTTTGCTCATCCGGGTACTGTCAAAACAAAAATACGCCCAGTCCATTATATTTCCAAGTGTATAAAAGGTAACGCTTTTAGAGGGTGTGACTAATCACTCAATGGAATAAGAACGCCTGTCAATCTGAAATATGATTTGTATGTTTTCAACTTGGTTTATTCACCAAAAAATAAAAAAACAGAATTTGTCAGAAATAGAACCGCAATGTCACGAATTTGTTTTACCGTCATTTCCTTCCTTTCTGCCATTCTGTTAACTAATCCGTTAAGCTGCCCAAAAACGAAATGAGAAAAATGCAATTTAAAATGACGCTGTAGCTTCTAGAATTAGACATTTAAGAACAAGGAAGAAATAGTGTGCTGGAGGCAGAACAATAGTGTTCAAAGATGCGACATTCGTCTATTCCTTTCACAGTTCCTAAATGCTGCATGGATACGAGTCAACATTTAACATTGCAATATCAATTCCATATCCAATTTAACACAGGTTTGGATGAAGATTTTTTGCACAATTCTCTTTTTGTTCATATCAAAGTCATCTTATGGCCACTGCCCTAAAGAAATAAACAGTATCATCTTTTGGAAAGGGCTTCAAAATGAAGATGCATAATTATTATATATTCTTATTCCATTGAGTGAGTTAACCTTTAATATCCTTGAAAATATAATGGATTGGTTGTGTTTATGTTTTGACGGTACCCGGATGAGCAAAAATATCTGTGTTTGACTATAACAAACGCCTCTGGCTTATAAGTTATGAAAATAGTCTTACCAAACCGGGGTGTTCAAGTTTCTGAAGCAAAGCTATTTCTCTTGGTAAAAACTTGTTTGTGTAATCTTCCGGATGAGTTTTCTTGGGAACCAATTTTACTGCCACATTCCCGTGTATCTTCTTAGAATAGCATAACTTTACTTTGGAATAGGTTCCAGTGCCAATGGTGGCTCCCAAAACATAGCCGAACTTAAGAATGGATTTTTTTGTCCCCTTTTCGGGTTTTATGCCATCTTCGTTCACCTTCACGTTTATGCCGCCAGTAAATTCGACAATATTTGCAACATATTGCTCCTCTGTCATTTTAACTCGTGTCTTTTCAGGGAAATGAAAGAAATGTAACCTTGGTGACGTTTATTAGTTAGTCTATGATGTACTTCTGTTATGACGTCATTCCAAGCTTTGGGTAATCCTATAGAAAAACATCTCAAGCGTCAAAATCAAACACATTTTTCAAAGTAGTAAAAACAGACGGATCATGTTATGTATTTGCCAATCTTAATAACATCGAGTTGCATATTATATTATCACTAAGCCTCTATCATCCAGTCGCTTTTTGTCTACGTACAACTTCGACGAAACATGGCCTGGACAGGTTGCTTAGCATCTTTGTAATTGACCGAGTCAACAAACTTGGCCATTGAATCCGAAATCTCGTTTAAAGAATGGCAAATTCGGGAGTTAGGGTAATATAGTAGTGAACTCGTCAAAGAGAAGTACCATCATGTGTTTTGAAAAAGCAAGCATGATCTGCAACTACTACATGGCTAAACACATTAGATACAACCAGATCAATTTATAAGCCAGTTGACAAATCGGCCAAACTGCCAGAAGCAGATTTATTGCATTTATCAAGGAGTTCAAATTATTATTATTTTATTTACATTATTATTGTTTTATTATTGTTTTATTATTTTTTTTTTTTGATTAATTTAAGGAGAAACACAGGTTTTATGTTAAGATGATTATTGATATATTAGAAGAACGTTGACTTTTATATTTTCAGCTATTTCAGCTAAATGAAATGAATGGAGTTTTACGTCCTACTTTTCTGCATTATGTGGGCTAATGAAGATCGACAACGCCATGCAGGGTGCAATGTCACCTCCGACATATGAATTAATCGATCAAGACAAAGAACAAATCATAGGTAGGTTTTATCAAAACGAACTTCAAAAATCTGACTTTTAAAAAAATGAATGAATTTCTCGAAAACAAAGAGAATTCGGGTGATGAAGAATTTAATAGAAGATTAAGAAATTTAGATGTAGACAAGCATTTACGCAGAATGTTATACAATATTTTTCAAACACAAACTACGTATATATTTCGTCAGTTGGGTTTTCAACAATACTTACCGCATATTCCTCAAAAAACCGACTTTTAAAAATGAATATCTTTCTCGATAAATACGGAACCGATACAACTACAAACTTTCAACTTATGAGATGGGCGAATTAGTTAAATATATCACCGTTTTATTATTGTATGAGAGATTTTTTTTAGTCTAGAAACTTCTAGAACGAAGATAACTCTTTTTTGGAAAAGTTAAAGTTAAATTAACTCATTTAAAAATAGGATGAGTTTAATTCTAAAACACAAACAACACAAATTTGAAGATTATTCGGGCGACGGTATCTTTTCATCAATATTTTCTCTAGGTTCAAAAAAAAATTCCAAAAGTATTTAGCTTTGTTTCAAACAACAAATCACTTATTTCATCCGAAGCGAAAGCCGTCGGCTCAATCGCGGAAGTGGGAAAGAGTATAAGCGACACAGTGAAACTATCTAACGAGTTGAAAGAATTACAACTAATAAGAGATCTGCGAAACAGGAGATTGGAAGAAAGGAAAGGAAAAGGTTTTAAAGTTATAGGATAAAAATGATTATCGCTCACGCTCCAAAAACGTATTTTGGTTCAGGAGATATACAAAAATCATTGGGTTCTCTTCCTGGATTTCCATGGGCAAAATATCCCGGAGAAAAACATCTTCCCGGTCTGCGATTATACCAAAATGATAAACCCAAACCGGGTGAAGAACCAGTCAATAGAGTTGACGCCGCTGCGCTTAAACACGACATACTATACAGAAACAAAGACATAAACTTCAGACACGAAGCAGACAGACAAATGATAATCGAACTTGAAAATATTCCAAATCCAACTTTCAAAGAGAGAATGCAAAGGGCTCTAATCATAAAACTGTTAAAAGCAAAGATGAAATTGGGTATGGGATTAGCGGATGATATTCATAAAGAATTTAGAAAAACTAAAAACTTTTTAAAAGTTAAAGTATTTGAAAAAGATGAAATATGGTCAGCCGATTTAATTAATATGCCAGTCGAAAGAGGATACAATTGCTTAACAGTTATTGTGGCTACCTTTTGCAGGTTTTACCAGAGCCGTATACAGAGAGAGTCTGGCCAACTTGTGATCTCGCCGCGCTGAACCATAATTGGCGCAGAGCGGTCACGTGATTGAAGGCTGCCATATTGTTACCCTTCCCGCGACGTTTAGGCGTAGGAGCCTGGGTATTCTTTACGTTGTTTAAGCCTAATTCCTGGTCTTGCCTGGCAACAGAATGTCTCGATGTGTGGCATAGAAATGCTCTGTCAAATCTGGAGAAGGTATAGTGATGCACAGGTTCCCTAAGGATAAAAGGAGACGCAGAGAATGGGAAGTAAAGGTCAAACGATCCGACTGGACTCCCCACGACAACTCTTTTCTATGCGATGTAAGTACATTCGATGATTTCAGGGGTTTTGCAAATCGTGTTATGTTCAGGAAACCTAGGCCTAGACGAGGAGCATGCACCATGGCTTCTGAGACACTGTCAACAACATTTCTAATAGGCCTACACATAATCGATCGATTTATGTTTTTCTATAAATGTGAAATTCTAAGACTATTTACTTATTTAGTATTTAGTATTATTTACTTCCAATCACCAAAACAAACAGTATAATTTAAAGGTGTGCACCATATTGGTGCTTGTACGGTGAGGCAAGGGGCTATGGCTCCTAATCCTAATATTTGTGCTGGTCCTGATTTTCAACCCAAAACCCCCCCCCAACACCACCCTTCTCCCTATCAATATCATTGATTTCCTAAATGCCTATCAGTATTACCCCACCCCCTTTAGAGATCAAATGAAACGCCACCATTGTTTATGTTATTTCATTATTGACATTCGCAGAAAAATATGGAAGGGCGATGTAGACTGTGGGTCTAGACTATAATGTGAACACTAAGTCTTTTGGGCCAGTCACTTGTGTAAATTTTGGTTTCTCTTCCAGAATCACTTCGACGACAGTCAAAGAGAAACACATCGCCAGGACAACAGCCGACAGCTGAAGCAAAATGGTTTCAAAGCTGAAATGATGATTATTGAGTGGTGTGATATAACTTTCATGCCTTCATGACATAAAATAAATTGTGCTGATTGAAACTGAATAATGAGCCTTTTTCTGTTCAGGCCCACAAGTAAAAGAGACAGGGGTGGGGAGTGGGGTGGGGCGGCGCCTTCCTTGAATTATTTTCGCCCCCCCCCCCCCCTCCACTGCAAAATTCAAACAAGTACTCAATCGAAGCTGAAATCCGTCTCTATCAGCTATTTCAGCCTCCGTGCAAATGCATTTGCCCCCCTTGGCACATTGGTCTGGTTACGGGCCTGTTTCTGTTGATAACGATTTATAGTGCACATCTTGCTTTGAGCAATTTTCATGATGACTAAATTTGTGACGTAGTTGTCCAGACTCTCTCTATATACGGCTCTGGGTTTTACTGTATTTAGGTTTTGTTGTCTGAAGCCAAAAGGTTGTTTAGAGTTATGTCCCTTGACAATTTGACGTCTGGTAAATGTGCGGTAAAAAGACGATTTATTTCCTACTTGACGTTCATTAAGCCCATGTCTTAAAATATGAAGTAAACTTTAATTGAAAGCTTGTTTGAAAGCTTAACTTTGTATTTGCTGACCTTAACTCTGTAAATACTGTTTTTAGTTGTATAGATACTTACTGTAAGGCTTCAGGTGCCAAAATAAACATCCAGAAGTCAACAATTATGCCATTTGGCTCTGCCATCAACAAAACAATAAATATAGATTTACCACTTAAGATAGCATTTGACATAATTTTGATTCTGGGTGTTTATTTTGGTCACAATATAAAGGAATGTGTAAAACATAATTGGGAGGTAAAGGTAACTAAAGTGAAAACCATTCTTAACCTATGGCAGAAAAGAAATTTAACACTTCTAGGTAAAGTCACGGTTATAAACACCTTAATTATGTCTAAATTTTACTATACGATGTCTACTATCCCCATGCCTGACCATACTGAACAGCAATTAAGATCATTAATTTTAAAATTTTTATGGAGTGGTAAGCCTCCTTTAATAAAATACGATGTAATGACATTAGATAAATCATGTGGAGGCATGGGGCTAGTAGACATTAAGCTAAAAGGACAAGCCCTACTTTTAAAATGGTTAAAGTTATATTTTAACCCTGAAAATTTTAACATATGGAAGTATACAATGTCTTATTTTTTAAAGTTATATGGCAATTTTGGCCTTGATAAGGATATTTTTAAGATATATTTTAACCCTAAACTTTTACGCGTTCTACCGCCTTTTTATTACAATCTTTTAATTGCATGGGATAACCTGAACAATGGTATAAGACCTGATCCTAGTATTTTAAATGCCATTGCTGTACAGCCCATTTTTAACAATATTTTATTAAGTAATAATAACAGAATTTTATACGGAAGCGTCCTGGGGCCATAATATTTAAAACAAATATTTTATTTTATTATCATTTAATTTATGTTAATAAGACGAAATTAAGACATTAATTTCAAGATATCTTGATTGGATATTAAATTTCATTTCTTTAAATGGAACCAACAGCGCTCTGGGGACATGACATTGGTAAAAAAAAAACCATTTTATTTCGTCTTATATATCTCCTATTTAGAAATTAAGACATTTTTTTTGACTTAACTATCTCGTAATAAAACATTTATTTTCGAGTTACGAACTGCAGATCACCCATTTGTATTTATACCGTCAGAGCTATGAGTAGGTCTACTAATCCCTTTGTGAAAAGGTTTATTGATAAATCAAAATTAGTTATACAATGTTATACATATAAAACACAAAAGGATATTATGGTATAACTCACTTCTTTAAAATCATATTATGTCGTCATCAGATGAAATGAAGTAGTGGGGTAAACACTGTTATACATCAAATTGAATTGGGTGTGGGTTATGTGCGTTATATCAAAGACAAAATGGAAACTATGAAAGGCGTATAGGTCATTAAAGGGATTGTTAGGAGCTTTTCTAGCCTGTGTATCGGGGACACTTCCAACTTTTATTTGAGACATTCGAACTTTCCGCCAGATTCCGTAGTTTCTGTTATTCTGTTAATACTACGGAACCGGATATCGTTAGTGATTAGCTAATCCTAACAACCCTAACCCTAAAAAAATACCTATACATTGCTATCTTATCCTCGGCCTGTGCTTTCGTAATTTCAATTCTATAGTGTTTTTACAAAACCACGCTCACCTAAAAAAACATAATGTCAGAAACCGGATATGTAGCCACGTGATCAAATTAGCCAATCAGTAGGGAACCGGATCCGGTTCTTTATACACTTCCTTTTTGATACGCCCACATTGAAATGTGGTCGTATATTGCCGTCGCCCCTGTCCGTCCATTGGTCCGTCGGTCCGTCCGCCCGGCTTGTGAACGCGATAGAGACCACAGTTTTGCTTGGATTTGAATAAAATTTTGTGTGTAGAATTAAATTCATTAGATCTTGGACAAGTCGAATTCTGGTTTGATCCGACAAATATTCAATGAGTTTTACACCCAAAATACGTTAAAAATGGCTTGTGAACGCGATAGAAGCTAAAGTTTTGGTTAGATTTGAATAAAATTTTGTGTGTAGGATTATATTCATAAGATCTTGGACAAGTTCGAATTAGGATTATAGGTTGTAACATTGCATTTAAGTTAGATTCGACAAATACTCATGGAGTTTTACACCCAAAAAACATTAAAAATTGCTTGTGACTACAATAGCAGCTACAGTTTGAGTCGGATTTGAATAACATTTTGTGTGTAGGATTGTATCTATAAGATTTTGGACAAGTTTGAATTCGGGTACGATTCGACAAATCTTCATGGAGTTTTACACCCAAAATATAAGATCTTGGACAAGTTCGAATTTGGGTTAGATACGACAAATATTCATGGAGTTTTACACCCAAAATACATGAAAAATGGCTTGTGAATACAATAGCAGCTACAGTTTGAATCGGATTTGAATAAAATTTTGTAGGTAGGATTACATTCATAAGATCTTGGACAAGTTCGAATTTGAGTGCGACCTGACAAATATTCACTGAGTTTTACACCCAAAATATGTTAAAAATGGCTTGTGAACGCGATAGAGGCTACAGTTTTAGTCGGATTTTAATAAAATTTTGTGTGTAGCATTGTATCTATAAGACTTTGGACAAGTTTGAATTCGGGTACGATTCGACAAATCTTCATGGAGTTTTACACCCAAAATATGCTGAAAAATGCCTTGTGGTCAAGATAGAGGCCTAAGTTTTGGTCGGATTTTAATAAAATTTTGTGTGTAGTACTTATCCATAAGATCTTGGACAATGTTGAATTTCGGTTCTATTCAACAAATATTCACTGACTTATAACCCTTTATTCTAACAAAAATAGAAGTTGGAAGTGTCCCCGATACACACAAATAGGCTAGAAAACCTCCTAACCAAACCCTTAAAGTGAACTTCTTCCAAATGCATATTTTTGGAAAAGTAATTACTTTTTCGGCCTGATTAGTATGCTTAGACTTTATAGCAAAATAGTTTAGGGTCGTTTCCTAGTCGTTTTTCTGTGTCTGTTTTTCGTTTCTATTTAGACGCTTGCTCGCTAACCTAGAGGTCCAGGGTTCAATCCCAGCAATACCTTTGGATTTTTCAAGCCGTTTCCCCTGTCAGGGAAGGCATCCGACGAATCAGATATTCGACCCTTTTGCTATAGAGGTTTAGGATGAAATTCTATCAGCTGTTGAATTTTATAAACCCTGTGACTGGGGGTTTCGTACATAAAAGTAAGATGTTCCTGTGATTTTTAATTCAGCAATTCCCCTTTGGGTTCCCCGTAGTTATATTAAAAATAAAAAACCAAACGTCTGATTCACAAGCTACATGTATTACATGAAAACCTTAACTAATAAACGTAATCAAGTGAGTCAAATGTAAACAAAGAGTGGTTCGGTTTTTACATCTGTTTTGAAGTCCCCAACCTATTATTCTATTAATCATGTCTTAAAGATAATCACTGTGGGGATAGGAATTCGACAATAGGTAGAATTTTTAATTGAACGTTTATATTTTAAGCGAATGACGAAATAAAAGTGTACAACTTTTTTCGGTCGAACTTGTTTCGACATTCGACATTCGACCAATACGTACTGTGAACATTTACTCCAATTTAATTAACTATCCAGTATTTTGAAGATCCCACTTGATAACCATGACTCGTGGCAAGACCACCGGAACGAAAGGCAATAATAAACGGGCAAGACCTGAAAGTTCCCATTCTTCACTTGAGTCCTCGGCAGAATTTTTGGACAAACTTTTAAAGGACGATAACTCTTTAAAGATTTTCATAACCAATCTCCTTAAAAGTGAAGCTGCTAAGTCGCACATTGTGAATCAACTAAAACCTGATCCGGAATTATTCCACCATTCCTCGACACTTGAAAAAGGATAATACTTCGAAAACCGGTTCGTGTCAATTGCGTAAGTTTTTGTTTTACTTGTTATAATTTTTCACATCATTGTTAGCGTTATTTATCACCTAAATATATATTTTTTTGCATTTTTCATCTTGCTTTATATATCCCCAAACCCAGTTTGACTTATTTGCATAATTTGATCCCAACATTTTCACGCTCCCTTCTAACCCCAAGTTATTTTCATTATGCTCCCCAACTACAACAACCACTGGCAAGAAGCCAGAAATAGAAACACTAATCGTCAACCAAAAAAATATCACGTACCCTACAACGGCCCTGTCTTCCATCGACCTCTACCACCTACCAATCGCCGACCACCAACCAACCCATCCAGCTATATCCCACCCCATCGCCGACCTACCTACAACACAGCCTACCAATCAAGAGGTAACCATCGACCTGACCAACAACAGAAACGACTACCAGCCCACCGACGCCAACCAGTCCCCACTCATAAGGAGGAAGAACCCTTTGTGAAGGTGTTCTTCCAAGTTTTGCAGTGCCTCCATCATTTGGCAATCCTTACCCTTCAACAGCAAGGCCAACCAGCGTTACCTTCAAACGCAAAGTCTCTGAGTGG
>NW_008708846.1:1472966-1473810 GCF_000327385.1 Lottia gigantea
AAATGATAAACCCAAACCGGGTGAAGAACCAGTCAATAGAGTTGACGCCGCTGCGCTTAAACACGACATACTATACAGAAACAAAGACATAAACTTCAGACACGAAGCAGACAGACAAATGATAATCGAACTTGAAAATATTCCAAATCCAACTTTCAAAGAGAGAATGCAAAGGGCTCTAATCATAAAACTGTTAAAAGCAAAGATGAAATTGGGTATGGGATTAGCGGATGATATTCATAAAGAATTTAGAAAAACTAAAAACTTTTTAAAAGTTAAAGTATTTGAAAAAGATGAAATATGGTCAGCCGATTTAATTAATATGCCAGTCGAAAGAGGATACAATTGCTTAACAGTTATTGTGGCTACCTTTTGCAGGTTTTACCAGAGCCGTATACAGAGAGAGTCTGGCCAACTTGTGATCTCGCCGCGCTGAACCATAATTGGCGCAGAGCGGTCACGTGATTGAAGGCTGCCATATTGTTACCCTTCCCGCGACGTTTAGGCGTAGGAGCCTGGGTATTCTTTACGTTGTTTAAGCCTAATTCCTGGTCTTGCCTGGCAACAGAATGTCTCGATGTGTGGCATAGAAATGCTCTGTCAAATCTGGAGAAGGTATAGTGATGCACAGGTTCCCTAAGGATAAAAGGAGACGCAGAGAATGGGAAGTAAAGGTCAAACGATCCGACTGGACTCCCCACGACAACTCTTTTCTATGCGATGTAAGTACATTCGATGATTTCAGGGGTTTTGCAAATCGTGTTATGTTCAGGTCTAAAAACTGGATATAATAGATATGANAACTTTGTGAGAGGGTTTCTTTCCACGCACTGGCTATCTAAAC
>NW_008708846.1:1473860-1475058 GCF_000327385.1 Lottia gigantea
TCTGTGCGTTTTTGGACCAGCAAACCACCCCTCAGTCTCCATCCAAGTCGAGACATGTATCCAGACCTTCCCCTCCTCGAACCAGATCCCAGTCCGTTCCCAATGCTACAATTCTAACAACTACCAAACCAGTACCAATCACACCGTCGACGACCATTATATCCGCTACCAAACCATATTATCACCAAACCAAGGACAAATCATTATGGAAACTACCTGCTCTAAAGAAATCAACCTTAATAATTGGATCATCTAACCTGAATCGAATTACCAAAACCAGTTCGGACACCGAAATACATTCTTACCCCGGTGCCCAAATCCATCACATACAGTCAATCTTGGAATCATACGACCATGATCCCAAACCTACTACCATTATTCTTCATGTAGGCCTCAACAACCGTGATCAGATACCAAAGACCTCCTTCAACCAAGCCCAGAAATTAATCGCCACAGCCAACAAAACCTTCCCAAACTCCAAGATCCTCTTCACATGTATACCCATTTCAAATAAAATCTCGAAGAAAGCACAACAGAACCTCAGCACCCTCAACAACATGATGATGGAGTCCAGTATCAACAGCGCAACAATCTTACCACCCTACGAAGAAGAATTCGAAACAGTTGATAATCTTCATTGGTCTCCAGAAACAGCAAACAGCATTTATTTGTTTTTGGATACACCAGCTTCAAGCATCGAGTAAGTCTTTAAACTAATTACTGGGGATAAAAATACTGAGAGGCCACCGCTAGGCCAAACTGTAGTTAACTTGAGCCGCAAAATTCTCACACCCCTTCAGCATTCAATCTTAGACCGTGGACTGAAGTTTATTCCCACACCAAAGATAGCTAACTTGAATTATCTCCGACCATCCATTGAACGATTTCAACGAAATCTTAGCTGCACATATTTTTTTCGAAACCACCCCCCACGTTGTGCTAGAACAATGTTTATTCCTAAATCCACGTGGACACCCCCTCAGGCCGCCATCCATCCTGAAATATTGAAAGCATTTGCTAGTATGAATAGCCAAACAGTGAACCTTTCCATAACACACGAAAAGCCTAATCTCACACGAGTGGAACGTGAAGCGTTAAACTTACTTAAGAAAGACGATAGCATTGTTATTAAAAAGAGTGACAAAGGTTCATGTTGTGTCATTCTGAATAGGGAGGATTACGTTTCAGAAGCAGAGAA
>NW_008708846.1:1475978-1477486 GCF_000327385.1 Lottia gigantea
TGCTCATAGGTCAGACATCAAATTAAAGAAAGACAAGCCTGTTTCTAATCATTTCAACCTCGACGACCATTCAATAGACGATCTCACCCTAATCCCAATTGAGCGTATAGAAATTGACTTGCCCGAAGATGAAACTACCAAATTCCGTCAATTTAGGGAGGCCCATTGGATTGAGACATTGAATACAGCAAGACCTATAGGACTAAATATTCATCATAATGTAGGCATAGCACCCTTTGTTGTCCCGTTTAATACAACCAGCAATCGAGCAAGCAAGATAGTTCATGCCCACTATAAGAGCCTTCAAGAGAAATTCCCCCATGTCTATAAGCAGAAAATGATAGTTGCATATTCAAAAAATAAGAACTTAAATGATAATATTGTTCATAGTAAACTAAAAACAATCAGTACATAACAGATACTATACTTCTCGCCCATCGGGCGAGTTATTTTTTCTAATTTCAGATCAGAATAAGAACAGAAGAAAACCCAATATCAAGACCCTTAATCCTAATTTCTAAATAAAGTGTCTGCTCCACCCTAGGCCTGTACATTTGGGAGAATGAAACCCTCCCTTCCCCGAAACCTAAAAAAATACCTATACATTGCTATCTTATCCTCGGCCTGTGCTTTCGTAATTTCAATTCTATAGTGTTTTTACAAAACCACGCTCACCTAAAAAAACATAATGTCAGAAACCGGATATGTAGCCACGTGATCAAATTAGCCAATCATTAGGGAACCGGATCCGGTTCTTTATACACTTCCTTTTTGATACGCCCACATTGAAATGTGGTCGTATATTGCCGTCGCCCCTGTCCGTCCATTGGTCCGTCGGTCCGTCCGCCCGGCTTGTGAACGCGATAGAGACCACAGTTTTGCTTGGATTTGAATAAAATTTTGTGTGTAGAATTAAATTCATTAGATCTTGGACAAGTCGAATTCTGGTTTGATCCGACAAATATTCAATGAGTTTTACACCCAAAATACGTTAAAAATGGCTTGTGAACGCGATAGAAGCTAAAGTTTTGGTTAGATTTGAATAAAATTTTGTGTGTAGGATTATATTCATAAGATCTTGGACAAGTTCGAATTAGGATTATAGGTTGTAACATTGCATTTAAGTTAGATTCGACAAATACTCATGGAGTTTTACACCCAAAAAACATTAAAAATTGCTTGTGACTACAATAGCAGCTACAGTTTGAGTCGGATTTGAATAACATTTTGTGTGTAGGATTGTATCTATAAGACTTTGGACAAGTTTGAATTCGGGTACGATTCGACAAATCTTCATGGAGTTTTACACCCAAAATATAAGATCTTGGACAAGTTCGAATTTGGGTTAGATACGACAAATATTCATGGAGTTTTACACCCAAAATACATGAAAAATGGCTTGTGTATACAATAGCAGCTACAGTTTGAATCGGATTTGAATAAATTTTGTAGGTAGGATTACATTCATAAGATCTTGGACAAGTTCGTATTTGAGTGCGACCTGACAA
>NW_008708846.1:1485856-1520220 GCF_000327385.1 Lottia gigantea
CATCTACTGTCATATACTATCATATACTGTCATATACTGTCATATACTATCATATACTGTCATATACTGTCATATACTGTCATATACTGTCATCTACTATCATATACTGTCATATACTGTCATATACTATCATATACTGTCATATACTATCATGTATTGTAATATACTATCATATACTGTCATCTACTATCATCTACTATCATCTACTATCATCTACTATCATATACTATCATATACTATCATATACTATCATATATTGTAATATACTATCATATACTGTCATATACTGTCATATACTATCATCTACTATCATATACTATCATCTACTACCATCTACTATCATCTACTATCATATACTGTCATCTACTATCATATACTGTCATATATTGTAATATACTATCATATACTGCCATATAATATCATCTACTATCATCTACTATCATCTACTATAATTTACTGTCATCTACTATCATATATTGTAATATACTATCATATACTGTCATATAATATCATCTACTATCATATTCTATCATATATTGTAATATACTATCATATACTGCCATATAATATCATCTACTATCATATACTGTCATATACTGTCATCTACTATCATCTACTACCATATACTGTCATATACTATCATATACTGCCATATACTATCATATATAGTAATATACTATCATATACTGCCATATACTATCATATACTATCATCTACTACCATCTACTATCATATACTATCATATATTGTAATATACTATCATATACTGTCATATACTATCATATACTGTCATATACTGCCATCTACTATCATATACTATCATATACTATCATATACTGTCATCTACTATCATATACAATCATATACTGTCATATAATATCATCTACTATCATATACTGCCATATACTGTCATCTGCTATCATATACTGTCATCATCTACTAACATATACTGTCATCATCTACTATCATATACTGTCATATACTGTCATCTACTATCATATACTGTCATATACTGTCATCTACTATCATATACTGCCATCTACTGTCATCTACTATCCTATACTGTCATCTACTATCATCTACTATCATCTACTATCATATACTGTCATCTACTATCATATACTGTCATCTACTGTCATCTGCTATCATATACTGTCATCATCTACTAACATATACTGTCATATACTGCCATCTCTTATCATATACTGCCATCTACCGTCATCTACTATCATATACTGTCATCTACTATCATCTACTAGCATATACTGCCATCTACTGTCATCTGCTATCATATACTGTCATCTACTATCATCTACTAACATATACTGTCATCTACTGCCATCTACTGTCATATACTGTCATCTACTATCAATATACTGTCATCTATTGTCATATACTGTCATCTACTATCATATACTATCATATACTGTCATCTACTATCATATACATTCATTTACTATCATTAACTATCATATACTGTCATCGATTATCATCTAATAGCAAACACGCATCTACATCATCTGTCATCTACTATCATCTGTTGTCATCTACTATCATCTGTTGTCATCTAGATGGTTATTTGGCAAGTTGTCGGCTGGCATTGGGTTTTCACGATTTTATAATTTTACAACTCAATCAATGGCGAAATACACAGCTCGATGACTGAAAATTAGAGTGTTTTTTTGTATTAGGTGACCCTGTGACGTAGAATTTTGTTAGATTATATGCATTCTTTAATGACTGTTGTTAGAGAAAAAAACTTGATCGAACCTCAGACGTGTCATGAATGGTATTGGGGGATGATGACGGTATGACTGAACTGCAAAAGTATCCATCTATCCAAATATATCGGAGTTTGGTGGATTCGATGTAAATATATATGGTGCGGAAAATTCCCAGTTTAGGCCCTATGTTTGATTGGGTAAGCGGTGGGTTCGTTTTGCCGCATTGCCCAACTGCCGCATCGTGCCCAACTTATAGTTTTAAGTTTGGGTTAGGAAGGGTAATGGATGGGTTAGGTAGGGGAAGGTATCTCTATCCCTATCCCCAACCCTACCTAACCCATACCCTACCTTTAATTCAGTTTTACAAGTCGTTTTTGGGCACGATGCGGCAAGTTGGGCAATGCGGCAATGCGGCAAAACGAACCCACCGTTGTGCGAGTACTGAGAGTAGTCAATTTATTTAAAACTTTATTTCTCTTAACACACATTTACAAAAGTGATGAAATTTTATTCCGAAGTAGCATATATAAGTCAGTAGCACTTTGAATGTCGGAGGGTGGCGACCACATATTTTCATCAACTAGGAGGCAACTTAGTTCAAATACAGTGGTATCACAAGGATTGCCCTTTTCAGCACAAACTATTCTCAATTCATTGTATAAATGTTCGTCAAACGTTTTCTTCATGTCGACCCCGCCATACATTTCAGGTACGGTAAACATTAATAATGGTCTACCACAAGGTAAATGAGTAGTCGTTCTTCCTTTCCGGATTCTATGCTGATTCCAAACATCAGAAATATTATCTAGTTCATCCTGCAATTGTTAAAAACACTACATAGGTAACAACACACAGGCCATTCGAAATACATGTACATAATTATCTGAAGTGTTCTGGTAAGACCTAGTTAGTAAGCCAAAAAATCATTTTGCAGATGAGAAAAAACCTCGATTAGCTCAAGAGTCGTTACAAACAGTTTGTGGGTAGAGACATACTACACGACCGCAAGTAGACAGATTGAGTGACATTAAATGTGCTTATGTCGTTTCAGTCGACAGTTATTACCAATATCATCTAGGTCTAAGTTGCAGGACTGGATATTAATTTCTCAAATTATACGTACATGTATCTAAAATCATGACGTAGTCTTGAGGTACCTAATAGAAGAAGCTGGTGTTGCTAAATGTCGAATGCTAGAATATTAGCTATAAAGTTGTATGTTATATATTTACCTGTATCACTCGCATAAAACAGAATTGTAAAATGCTTTTATCAAGAAAGGTTCCAGTAAAATGTCCATCATCTTGAAATTGTTGGAATAAATCTATCCAGAATTGAATTCCGTGTCTCCTAAGTTGACCCCACCAGGATTCGATTCTTTGGTTTGACGTACTTTTGCCATACATGAAACTCTTTTCACCTGAATAATCATCACGACCCACCAATCTTAGTTGTGTCTGTATTTCTTTGACAATCCCATTTTCGGTACCATAATCCGCACGCAGACGCTTGGGACAGCCATCGTGCTCTTTAACTGCAGCCATGTAGTATCCCGCTATTATGTATGGATCATTGTTCGTTCGGTTCGCATGTAACCATATAACTTTGCGACTAAACCCATCTATACAACCATGGATGCATATCCCATAAGGTTTTAATTTATCGTAACCATCGAAATGCCAGATAGCATTAGGACCGTTTGTGTGATACATTCGACGACTCAGTCTATGTCTTTGGCGAAATTTCACACCCTCCTCATCTAAAATGAATAACAGCTCCCGAATAGTTTCTTGTGTAACAACAAGGCCATGCTGCACTGCCCTTAGATGAAACCATCTGTATCCGTGATGTTGTGCTGAGCCTTTCAGTTCTTCTGCAATGAATGCAACCACATCCATAATGTCAGAAAAATGTTTTTTCCTGTATAAGTGACATTGCTTAAGAATCCTTTTCAATTGGCGGTAACTAATTTGAACTCCTAGACAGGCATGTAATAACTGTAAAATCTCCGAATATTTCAGTCCACATTTAAACAAGTATCTGATGTATTCAATCATTTTCCAATCACCAGCTCAGGAAGAGGTTCAGATAATGTATACAGCTCGGTTTTCATTTTATTTATGAGATAAAACGTATACAATTTTAGTTACGAGATAAGGATTAAAATATTTTTTAGTTACCAGATAATTACCTTGAAATTAAATGCATTATTTTCTAATTATGAGATAACTAAGTCGAAATAAAGTAATATTTTTTAGTTACCCGATAAATAACTTGAAATTAAATGCATTATTTTCTAATTATGAGATAACTAAGTCGAAATAAAGTAATATTTTTCAGTTACCCGATAAATAACTTGAAATTAAATGCATTATTTTCTAATTATGAGATAACTAAGTCGAAATAAAGTAATATTTTTCAGTTACCCGATAAATAACTTGAAATTTAAATGCATTATTTTCTAATTATGAGATAACTAAGTCGAAATAAAGTAATATTTTTCAGTTACCCGATAATTAACTTGAAATTAAATGTATTAATTTCTTAAAAGAAGATATATAAGACGGAAAAAAGTGGTTTTTTTTTATATCAATATCATGTCCCCAGAGCGCTGTTGGTTCCATTTAAAGAAATAAAATTTAATTTCCAGTCAAGATATCTTGAAATTAATGTCTTAATTTCGTCTTATTAACATAAATTAATTGATAATAAAATATTTTTTTTTTATTATATCTTGTCCCCAGAACGCTTCCGTAATTTTAGCTTTTAACTATTTTATAAAATGTGAAATTTTAACCTTTTATGACCTATTATATTACGTCATACCAGGATTTTTAAATAATCATTACATTATTGGTATATTAAAGGAAAAGTTTCCATACATAAATAAGAATAGGGTTATAGAGACTTACGATCATATAAAAGAATCACTACCACAAAAATGGGTAGATATTATCAACTCGTCCTCATTTGTAGTCCATACTGGTGAAAATCATTTCAATATTGATGGTAGTGAAATCTCATATGATCAATTGACTTCCAAATTCTGCTACAAAGTATTAATAAAACTTAAAGATGTTACCCCTACAGGTGTTAAACACTGGGAGAAGCAGAATTTGGAAGTCAATTGGCCTGCTACATCGGCTAATATTTTTAAAATCTATAAGACACCAACAATGATAAACCTAGATTTTAAAATTGCCCATAATGTGGTATGGAATATGGTAAAGCTGAAGAGAATAGGGAAAGTCGACGGAGAGATGTGCCCAGTATGCAACGAGGAACCCGAAACCACGGAACATCTTTTCGTCGACTGCCTAGATCTTAGTCTGTTTATGTATTTACTCCACCAAATGTTGTCTGATATTTTACCTTTTCATTTTAATAATCATGATTTCAAATGTTTTATTTTATTTGGTTTACAATCAAATAAATCAATTCCCAATGAGCTTTTAAATATAATTTTATCATGTGCCAGACAGACCATTTATATCCACAGAAATATATGTATAGACAATCCCGACTGTAATATAGATCTTGTTTGTTTTTATAAAAATATTTTAGCCAGTGCATTAATATATTTAAAACAATTTTATCCTAGGCATACTTTTATTCAAAGTTTATTCTACCGTCATGTTTTATCAACATTACCCTTGATAATACAATTGATATTGAATTTTCTTAGCATTTTATTGTTAAATATACATAAATAATATACTTATTATATTTATTTTACCATGTATATAGATTTGAACATTTTATAATAACCCACTTACCATCTTAATTTATCAGTATGGACCAGTCTCTATAGCCCTATAGATTTAATCATCATTACACATTCCTTTATATCTTGTGTCAACACTAGCAGACGACGCTCTAGGTTTTACTAGAGCAATATTTTAACCCCGTTTTTCATTTTTTTAAGAAATATCCTTATGGATCTTTACAACTTTCGGTTTCATATGTAAAGATCCATCAATAGGGATACTTCCGCATTTAAGAAACATCATTTTCATTTTATCATATACAACTTTCAAATTTTCATGATTTTTTAATCAAGTTTTTAATTTTTAATTATTATAGTACGTGTTAACCCATTTTAGAGAAACATTGTCATAGCTAGTGTCCACAATTTGAAGCCTTACAGTAATATTTTTTAAGCTCCATACCATAATGGAAATATGTAAATAGTATAATACAGTATTAATATTTTACCGTATTTTAACTCCATTAAGGAGTATTCTCCTTTGATATTAATGTATATTTTGATTTTAATTATATAATAACTGTGCGATACATGTTTTAGTTTTTCATATACTGTAATATTTTGTATAATTGTATATTTTATGTTGAATAAATATCTACAAGATAAAAAAAAAAACTTTGTATTTGCTGTTCGTTTGAGAGCAGGTGTGTTCGCTTTAGAGCACCTTTGTTAGTTTTGGAGTGATGTAGGAGCAGGAACTGTTTTCTTAACCGACGTCCGACATGCGATGGCTGACAACAGACGACAACCGACCGAAAATGATTTTGGGTAGAATTGCCTTTGTTGAACGGTGGATTTCCCTGTAATTTGGACCTTTTGTTCCAATGAATTTATGGATCGTTTTTGATTGGAACTTATTGAAAGCTGTTGGTGTGACATCAGTGACGTTGTGTTATTTAATTCCTGAACTGTCAATGAATAAATTTTTATGTTGATTGATTGCAACATAATTTGTGTCAATGTTCCTGCCGGTAACGGAAATTCGGGAACATTAAGTTAAGAAAACATTCATCCAACACTCTCAAGTTTTGAATATTTGTGTCTGTGATGTGGTGAACTTTGGAAACATCGCGGCATCAACCCTTCAGCCTCAAATACAAGAAGTTAGAAGATTGTGTGAGGAAGGGCTAAAATTAATTTCTTCTGGTGACGATTTTGTGACATTAATTTTAAAGCTGAAATTTTAGACAATAAATGGAGAGATCTTGTAAATGTTTTGAACTCAGATGACATATCTACCCCAGATTATATCAGTTTAGTTTATTTAAAATCTCAGTGTGATAAGGACATTATAATATGGAGAGATTCAAAACAAAGGGTAAAAACTTCCTTATTTAGTTGTGATAAAGACAACAATACTAATGCTTCTTCAGTTCCATCATATCTGAGAAAGAAAGAGCAGTTAGCTTTAGCCCAGAAGAAGAGAGAGCATCTTCAAAGGGAAATCTCACTGTCAGAGAGAATGCTGCAACTACAGAATGAGCAGAAACGTTTGCAGATCCAGCTTGACTTGAAGAAGAAGCAGCAGAAATTAGTTTAGCCATACAGAAAGAAGCTAATGACTTTGTATTTAAACCTGACAGAAATAGTGTCAATTCACAGTTTGAACAATCAGTTAGTTTTCTAACTTAGGAATCACTAAGTAATGATAATTATGTGCCTAGTTAGTTTTGTTTAATTCTGCTAGTCAAAGCTTTGTGCATAAAAAAGGAGCTGTGTCTAATGTTGAGCCTAAATATGTTCTGATTCTTTGCCAAATTTAAATTTGATTGATAAAGAAATTCTAAATATGTCTTATGCAAATAGTATTTCAGACTACCCTATTGATCTGTCAGTGCAAGCTAGCAATCCTGTCAAAAGTGCTATTAATTTGCCTGTGAGTGTGACTTACTCTAATTTTCATATGCCAGCAGCTAGTAATAATTTAGATTTACCTGTAATTAGTGAAAATGTTAATTTTGAGCACTCTTATTTTCAGAATGTTATTTCTCATGCTAATGCTTATAATCCTGTTATATTGGATAGTAATTTTAATGTACCAGATTTAAATAATGTTGATTATAATGTATCAAGTCATAATGAAAAGGCTGTGAATAATCCAGGAATGTCAGTGCATGATATTGTCGCTGCAGTCAGGAAACCTATTATTGTTCAGTCTATGAGTAGTCAGACTTTACCTGTGCATAGTGTGAATTATTAATCTTGCAATTTTGTTTCACCTATTAATTTACCTCATGTATCCAATAATTTACCTGTATTTAGTGTTAGTAATACTATACCTGTATCTAATGTTAACCATAGTATACCTGTTGGTAATATGCCTATTTCATCCTTTACTAATTCATTTGCTCACAATAATGATAAATTACATATTTCTGCTCCCCTTAGTGTGCATCATGTTAATATGCCTGTTAATTCTTATATTCTGATCTGCCTTTGTGCAGTTCTAATAATATTGGTAAGGAATCACTAAGTAATGATAATTATGTGCCTAGTAGTTTAGTTTATTCTAATAATTTTGAACCTATCAGTCATGTAATTCCACCAAATTCTCAAAAAAGGTCAAATAATGTCTATGATCCAAATCTAAATCAGAATAATTTCACTTTTTCTAGTGCAACTGAAAGGGAAGTACCAGTACCAACTTTGAATGCATCTACCACAGAAACTTTAATTCAAAAACTTTGTCAAGTGGTTTCAACCCCTAAGCTGGAGTATATGACATTTGATGGTAATCCTTTGAAGTACTCCATCCATAATTTTGAAACGCTATTGGAGTCAAATAATCCTGAGGATTCAAGGAAGCTTCAACTTTTAATTCAACACTGTAGTGGTAAGGCTCGTGAAGCTATTTAGAGTTGTGTCAACCTACCTCCAGACAGAGGATTTAAAACTGCAAAGCAAACATTACGTGATAGTTATGGAAAACCTCATATAATAGCAAAAGCTCATATGGATAGACTTAAAAGTTTAGGTGACATAAAAACTGCAAATGGGAATTCTTTGATGGCATTTGTGCGAGAATTGAAAATTTGTGAAAGAACTCTTACTGGCATGGGACCAGACTATGTTCAAGAACTTAACCATATACACACTCTCCTTGATTTGAATAGGAAATTGCCTATGTTTTTGCGTGCCAAATGGACAGAAAAGGCAGGAAGGATAATTGATTATGGTGGTAGACCTAAATTCACAGAAAGAGCCAATTTGGTAAACAACGAGTTTGGTGAAGATTTATCTAATTTCTCCAGGAAAGCTGAAGATAAACCTATTCACAAAAGACCAGTGACTCAAAATGTAAAACAGAAGACTTTCCTTTATACCAAAGCAGAAAACTTTATAAGTGGACAAAGAAATTTGAATTCTAAATCTATGAAGACCTTCGAATGTGTTGTATTTTCGTCCAAGCATCCAATTTGAAGATGTCGTAAATTCCTGGAATTTAGTCCTAAGGAGCGTTTAAATATCGTGAAGAAACATGACTTTTGTATCATTTGCATTAATAAACACCACAAGGAATCCTGTGATAAGGCCATACCAAAATAATATTATGTTCGTCGGGAATTCCGTACCCGATTTTCCGTTATCGAAATTTTTTTTTTTAAATTAAAAAATAATATTCCGTATGTATCAAAAGAGCTCCCGTATGTAAAATTTTGAAAAAAGAATTTTTAATTTTAAAAAAAAAAATTATATTGCCCGTATGTCCGTACCTCTAAATTAATCAGATAACATGATTGTTTAGCTCTCATGTTTAGTTTCATTTTTATTTCTCTAAGCCTAAAATTTGGTAGCAGGAGTAACAAATTGCGCCCTCTATTTCCGTTTGTCAGTTTGTGGACATCGTGCGACAATTATAGTAGAACATGTTCCAGCTGTTGAAAGAGTGAGTTCGTACAGTAGTTTAGGCCCTTCGCTGAAGTAAGAACGCTTTCTCGACGACCGAACGCATCGAAATTCCGGAAGTTGATAATTATCAGAAATAGGCATGGCCAATGCAGTGCTAGAATTAATATTTGTATTTGTCTTTTTTACCAAAATGATTTTAGTAATCAAAATTAGGTCACACCAGAAACTTATTTTGCCATACATGGCGTTTGATGTTGAGCCTGAAAACACTTTTAAAGATGTTTATGATCTGGCATCTGCAGGAATTCAATCGTGCATATCACATATCCTAGAAAAAGTCAAGGACAATATGGAAAAAACAGGCGGTGTCTTAGTTACACTTTCGTTGAAACTTTCTCTGTGTGATGAACTGAAATCCAAGTTTGTGGACTTTAAATAACTTGCCTTCTCATTCTTCGTCTGAAGAACCTGTTTGTAATACTTCCAAAAGTGATAAAAATGTGTTCGATTTTATGATGGCATCAAGAAAGACATTAATGTTTCCTGAAAAACCTACACCACCAGTCTTTGACAAAACCTTAACAGGACCTCAAAAACTATTTTGTGATGTACTAGATTGGTGCAAAACAATTGATGATGGCTGGTCAAAAGACCAGTTAATCTGTGCAAAAGAAATTTTGTGAAAGATTACAAATAAATACTATTAATTGTTATTTTATCTGAATACATTCAAAATCATCCATGCTGGAAAATTTTAATGGTACGAAGGGACTTTTTTTTCTTCTTAAATTAAAAAATATTATATCGCACCAACCAAATCAATGATTACTAACTTTTAGACATTTTTTTTTTTAAATTAAAAAAAAAATTTCGTTCGCTCGTACCTTTTTTTTTTCAAGAAATCCCGAAGAACAGAAAATTATTTTGGTATGGCCTAAGAAAGATTTTAAGTGCAGAGAATGTGAAAGACATCACAATAAATTACTACATGGTATACCTGATAGCTTGTCTTTGGTTACTGTTGCAACTGGGGCTGGTAATAATCATATTTGCATAGGAATTATTCCTATTAGAGTTCGGAAGAAAGGTTCTGATACTGTTTTTAACACTTATGCTTTACAGGATACAGGTTCTGAAATCACGTTGGTTTTGCAAAGTTGGGTTGATAAATTAAATATATTTGGTTCAAAACGTTCGTTTACTATTACAGGAATTACTGGTTCTGAAGAAGTTGATAGTGAGTTAGTTGATATTGTTGTAGAATCTACAGATAGTGAGACTGTTGTCGAGTTTAATGATGTTAGAACAGTTTCGTCTTTACCTATTGATGATACTTCTATTCCCAGGACTAATGATCTTAACAGTTGGTCACATTTTAATGATGTTGATTTTCCTGCATTTGATTATAATGTTACCATGATAATTCGTGTTAAGGAGAGACCTGCATTATTTGTTCCTTTGGATTATAGAAAGGCTGGTGAATTTGATCCTGTAGCTGTTCGATATAGTTTAGGCTGGATGATTTTAGGATCTTTGGCTCAAGTTGAAGCAGATAAATTTTCAGTTAATTTTGTCAAAGTTGATAAGTCATGTAGATGTTTTGAAACGTCAATTGGATAGGCTTTGGAATACAGATTTTGGAGATTTGGAGGTGGAAAATAAACCTTGTAATTCTATAGAAGATAAGAAGGCTTTGAATTTGATAGAAAATAGTTTAAAGTTAGTTGATGGACATTTCCAGGTTTCATTGCCATGGAGTAAAATCCCACCCTATTTGCCGAATAACAGATCTTTGGTTTCCAGTAGGTTAAATGGAATTTCAAGTAGGTTCAAAAGAGATCCTGATTTGTTCGTGAAATACCAGACTGCAATCAACGACTACATAATGAAAGGTCATGCTGAGAAAATACCCAGAACCGAATTACGATTGAATGATAGACTCATTTGGTATCTTCCACATCATCCGGTTACCCGTCCCTTAAAACCAGAGAAAGTCAGGGTTGTTTTCGACTGTGCGGCTAAATATCATGGTACAAGTTTAAATCAACAACTATTACAGGGACCAGATATGGCAAATCTGATGACTGGTGTCTTGTTTCGTTTTAGACAATCTGATGTTGGTTTCATTACAGATATTGAAGCTCACTTTAATCAAGTCCTGGTTGAACCCTAAGATTGTGATGCTCTACGATTTTTATGGTGAAAATAATGATGTAAATGATGATGTTGAAGAGTACAGAATGAGGAAACATATTTTTCGTGCAACGTCATCACCTGCTATTGCAAATTACTGTGTAAAGAAATGTGCAGAACTTTATGAAAATGATTTCCAGAATGAAACCGTCCAAACCGTATTAAGAAACATGTATGTGGATGATTTTATCAAGTCTGTGGATACGTTAGAAGATGCTGTAACTTTATACCGTGAACTTTGTAAATTATTGTCATGTTGTGGTTTTAGACTTACTAAGTGGTGCAGCAACAACAGAGAATTTATTGATCAAATCCCCGAATCAGAAAGGGAGAAATCTTTAGTTGATCTTAATTTAGAAGATTTACCCACACAAAGTGCATTGGGACTGAAGTGGAACACTGAACTAGATGTGTTTTCATGGGAGGTTCGTGTGAAACTGTTATACTGTGCTGATAAACCATCAACCAGGTGAAGTATACTATCCATAGTGTATTCTATTTTTGATCCTATGGGATTCATCTCGCCTTACATAATGAAAGCCAAACTATTGTTGCAAACTTTAAGCAGAATGAAGATTGGTTGGGATGAAGATATTGGTACGGAGTATAAACTTCAATGGTTACCTTTAGTCCAGGTTAATCGATGTTTAAAGCCAAAAGGATTTGTTGTTCCAGATGATATTCAATTGCATATATTTTCTGATGCTTCAAGGGTTGGTTATTCTACAGTTTCTTATATTCGGTTTAATGGAGCTCAAGTACATTGTTCATTTTTGTTTGGTAAGTGTAGGCTTGCACCTATACGGGAAATTTCCATTCCTCGTCTTGAATTGTCTGCAGCTGTAATGTCAGTGAAGATGAGAAAAGTTATCAAAGATGAGTTAGATTTAAATATTACCAAAACTTTCTTTTGGACCGATTCGATGTCAGTTCTTAGGTGCATCCAGAACGAGACAAAGCGTTTTCATACCTTTGAATCCAACCGACTTACAGTTATACATGCTGGTTCGTCTGTAGATGAGTGGCGGTATATAAATCGTGATATCAACCCAGCAGATGACGGATCAAAAGGTTTAAAACTCAAGATGTTGTTAAAGAACCCACGATGGAATAATGGTCCAGAATTTTTATATGAAGATAAAGAAGTTTGGCCAGAGAATATATCAGTACCAGAATTGTTAGATGATGATCCTGAAGTTCGTAAAGAAGCCAAGATTTATGCTGTTGTTACGAATGATGTTAAAGATTTAATTGATAATCTTCTAGAAGGATATTCTTCATGGTGGAAATTAAGAAGAACTGTTTGTTGGATTCATAGATTTAAGAAGTTTTTAAGGTCTAAAGTTTCTAAAGATCAAGTTGAGTTTGATAGGTATTTGACTGTCACAGAGTTAAAGCAGGCGGAAGTTGCTATAGTCAGTTTTGTTCAGCTGAAATCATTCCCAAGTACTTTTAAGGAGCTAGTTAATCCTGACAGCAGCAGATCTTTAAAGGTTGAATCATGTTTAAGAAAGTTAAATCCCCAGCTGAAAGATGGTTTGATAAGAGTTGTTGGAAGGTAGGAGAAAGGACCAATCGATGATGATTTGAAACATCCAGTTATTCTTCCTTATAAACATCACATTACAGAGCTGATTATTAGAACTCATCATGTTCAAGTGCGACATCTGGGCCAGGAATCTGTCTTATCATCTTTAAGAAGTAAATTTTGGGTTGTAAAAGGAAGATCTGCAGTTAAGAAAGTTGTTCGAAGAAGTATTCCGTGCCAGAAAAGAACTAAACATGTTGAAGAACAGTTTATGGCCAACTTGCCAGAACAGCGCTTAACGCCAGATAGGCCACCATTCACTTTTGTTGGTGTTGACTATTTTGGACCTCTACTAGTAAAGCAAAGGAGGAGCACAGTAAAGCGGTATGGGTGTCTGTTTACCTGTTTCACGACCAGAGCAGTACATATAGAGATAGCTCATTCTCTTGATACAGATTCTGTAATAAATTGTATTAGGCGTTTTGTTAGTCTTCGTGGCTTTCCAGAAGAGATCCGCAGTGACAATGGGACCAACTTCACTAAAGCCGACAAAGAATTGAAAGAATCAATCCAGAATTTTAACCAATCCCAAATGAACGCCTTTTGTACGCAGAAGAATATAACTTGGTACTTTAATCCACCTGCAGCAAGCCACATGGGTGGTGTATGGGAGCGTATTGTACGTTCAGTTAAACAGGTTGCCAAGTCTGTTATAGGAGTTCAATTGGTTACAGATGAAGTTTTATCTACTGTCATGGCAGAAGTAGTGGTGCTTTTGAACAGTAGACCTCTTACACGTATCAGCGATGATGTATCTGATGAATCACCTAATCATCTTTTACATTTACATTGTTTCTTCTAGCTGATGATAATTTCCCAAGAGGAGAATGGCCACTTGCTCGTGTCGTGCTCGTGTCGTGGAAGTAATCCAATCTGATGATGGACTTGTGCGTACAGTCACAGCTTAAAACTTCTTTAACAGTTGCAACTTACGCAAAACGTTGTCGCAAATCTGAATCGAAAGATTCAAGTTTAATCTTAACCCGTCCTATCACAAAAATTTGTCTTTTGGAATTACAAGACTGATTAGTGTAATATATGTTTGCTATTCACTTAAGATTATATACCATGTTACTGTTAGCAAAAACTTATTTGGTTTTATATAAAATTGTAGGGCTTAATCTTTGCCTTAAGAAATTTTCGAATTTGATAGTTAAGCAAATTTTGCTTTTCATGAACTTGATTGATTAGTTGTATCTTAAGTTTAACCGTGTTTTACGGTAGCCCAAAGATCTGCTTATAATTTTTATGTAGGGGCTGGTGTGGCTACCTTTTGCAGGTTTTACTGTATTTAGGTTTTGTTGTCTGAAGCCAAAAGGTTGCTTAGAGTTATGTCCCTTGACAATTTGACGTCTGGTAAATGTGCGATAAAAAGACGTTTTATTTCTTACTTGACGTTCAATAAGCCCATGTCTTAAAATATGAAGTAAACTTTAATTGAAAGCTTGTTTGAAAGCTTAACTTTGTATTTGCTGTTCGTTTGAGAGCAGGTGTGTTCGCTTTAGAGCTTTAGTGATGTAGGAGCAGGAACTGTTTTCTTAACCGACGTCCGACGTCCGACATGCGATGGCTGACAGCAGACGACAACCGACCAAAAAATGATTTTGGGTAGAATTGCCTTTGTTGAACGGTGGATTTCCCTGTAATTTGGACCTTTTGCCCCAATGAATTTATGGATCGTTTTTGATTGGAACTTATTGAAAGCTGTTGGTGTGACAGCAGTGACGCCCATCTGGTCCGTTCCTTCTCAAACACGATGCAACCGAATCTAGCGGGATGTAATCATCGCCGTTGGGGCCTATGTAATAGCGAGGAAGAGACGTTCTAGACAAATTGTTTGTTTGATTGGTGTTTATAACCAGTACATCACAATGGTGATGACTTGATTTGAGCCCGAGCCTTGTATGTCGGAACAGCTGAAGACGTGCGCTACGCGGCCACGACCGGCTCCAAACTTAAAAATGAAGCTCACCATCTAGTCCTTCCACTTTCAACGTTTTTGCTATGCTCTCCCAGGCATTACTCATCTTCTGTGCATCCATATAACTGTCGTCCTTGGCATCGCAGATGAAAGAACGTTCCCTGATGAGTCCGACCAAGCGTTTGATTACATCGTCCGGAAGTTGTTTTCCTCTAGGCATTTTGACTTATGGGCGCAACTTCACACGCAGGAATGCATGGAAACTATAAAACAAAGCTCGGATAATTGCTACACGTGGATTTAAACCGTCACGGTATATTATACCGCGCGAATGATCGCTACTCCGACCGATCGGTTTTACCGCGTACCGGGTGCCGCGACCGACTCGCATAACGCATACCGCGTAACGCGGTCCGGTAAACGGATTAAGGAAAATGGCTTTGAGCGATAAAATCTCTATACCGCATTCCGTTGCCGCGTCCCGCAATACGCATACCGCGTGTTCGGTAAACGCAGCTTAAGTTTATAATAAAAATACAGAAAATTTCATAAAACATATATACATTTACAATGCATCACGGATGTGGTGAAAAATATAAAAATGTAAACACTTATATCTTATATAATATATATGATGGTATAAGTTTTTTAAGTAAAATGAAATGGTGAGAAAAACAAAAGGACTGGTTATAAATACTATGGAATCAATTAATCAGTATTGTCAGTAAGAACAAACTTCTTCAGTTCTTGTTTAAATGTATATATAGAAGGATTATGTTTTACAGTTTGTGGTAATGAATTCCAAAGTAAAGAAGCTGAATATTGAAATGTTCTCATCATAGAAGTTTTATTACATTTCGGTATGTCTAAAGTTCGGAGTGTTTTTTTATCTCAGTGTCAAATATTTTGAATGTCATTATGCCACGATTATATCTAATACGTTGATACAGTGTCAACCAATTTAAAATTTTGAATAATGGTGCCGAAGGTAAATCATGTTTTTCATCTAATATTCTCCTTGCAGAATTTGTAATTTGTATAAAACCTCTAATTTACTTTTATTGGATTTCGGGGAAGGAATGTTTGATTCTCCCAAATGTACAGGCCTAGGGTGGAGCAGACACTTTATTTAGAAATTAGGATTAAGGGTCTTGATATTGGGTTTTCTTCTGTTCTTATTCTGATCTGGAATTAGAAAAAATAACTCGCCCGATGGGCGAGAAGTATAGTATCTGTTATGTACTGATTGTTTTTAGTTTACTATGAACAATATTATCATTTAAGTTCTTTTTTTTTGAATATGCAACTATCATTTTCTGCTTATAGACATGAGGGAATTTCTCTTGAAGGCTCTTATAGTGGGCATGAACTATCTTGCTTGCTCGATTGCGGGTTGTATTAAACGGGACAACAAAGGGTGCTATGCCTACATTATGATGAATATTTAGTCCTATAGGTCTTGATGTATTCAATGTCTCAATCCAATGGGCTTCCCTAGATTGACGGAATTTAGTAGTTTCATCTTCGGGCAAGCCAATTACTATACGCTCAATTGGGATTAGGGTGAGATCGTCTAATGAATGGTCGTCGAGGTTGAAATGATTAGAAACAGGCTTGTCTTTCTTTAATTTGATGTCTGACCTATGAGCATTAAAGCGAGTTCGTAAATTATTCTTAATTTCTCCTACATATTGTTTGGGGCATATCTTGCATGAAATTAAATATATTACATTCGAATGTTCACATGTTAGATGTTCCTGGATCGGGTACCTTTTATTCGTAGAGTTGCTTACAAAATAATGAGTTTCTGATATAAAGGGACATGTTTTGCATCTACTGGACAAATATGGAGCACTTCTTAAACCTGGAGGTACTTCGGCATAAAGTCTGTTTTTGGCTGCTATCTGTGCTAAGGTGGAATTTTTTATGTTTCGTAAAAATCGTTTAGAGTACCCACGCTCTTTCAGTTCGTACAGGCTTGTTTGAAATCAGAAGATCTTGTACAAATTCGTTGAAATCGTAAAACTTGTGACTTAATTATACCAGAAAAAGGTATGTTTTGGGTGAAAGGATCTCTTGTGCAAGAGTTGATGTATATCAGTTTCTTTGAAATACACTTTAATATCCATTTTATTTGTTTCTGCTATGGAATCTCCCTTAAAGACTGTGGTATCGAGAAAGTCTATGCTTTTGTCACTCACGTTTGCGGTTAGTTTGATAGAAGGATGGTGAGAATTTGAGAATTTCAAAGAATTACCAAAACTGTTCGATAGAATAAGTCCAAACCATAAAAATGTCATCCAAAAAGCGTCCGTAAAAAAGTGGGTCAAATGGACAGAGGGGCAACACCTCACGTTCCCACTCTGCCATGAAAAGGTTTGCGTACGAAGGGGCGAATCGTTTGCCCATTGCTGTCCCTGAAGTTTGTAAATATGTTTTACCATTAAATGTGAAATCGTTTCGACTAAGACAAATCTCTAAAAGCTGTAGAATTGCATCGTCGGGTCTGTTTGGATCTGGGTATCTATTAGAAGCTTTACGAACTGCCGTTAGACCAGTAGTGTTATCGATATCGGTATACATAGAAGAAACGTCGATAGAAATTAAAATAGCATTAGAGGGAACTAAAAGATTTTTTATTTTATTGACAAAATCGGTTGTGTCTTTAAGGTAGGCGCGATGTTGACACGCTAGAGGTAGTAAGAAATGATCAATGTATTCTGACACTGCATATGACTCACTACCACAGTCAGATATAATCGGACGGCGTTTAGGGATTTTATTCGAGATAACCCACTCTTTGGTTGGATTCTTATGGATTTTAGGCAAAGTGTACAAATGTCTCTCGCGACAATCAGGTTTGGCAGACAGATAGTCATATTGTTTTTGTTTGAGATAACTAGTTTTGACTAAATCGGCAAGAATATTGTTAGCAGTTTCTTTGAAATTGGTTTCGGTAAAATGGCATAATGTTTAGGATTATTCAGTTGATTCTCTGCTTCTGAAACGTAATCCTCCCTATTCAGAATGACACAACATGGACCTTTGTCACTCTTTTTAATAACAATGCTATCGTCTTTCTTAATAAAGTTTAACGCTTTACGTTCCACTCGTGTGAGATTAGGCTTTTCGTGTGTTATGGAAAGGTTCACTGTTTGGCTATTCATACTCGCAAATGCTTTCAATATTTCAGGATGGATGGCGGCCTGAGGGGGTGTCCGCGTGGATTTAGGAAAACACGTGGGGGGTGGTTTCGAAAAAAATATGTGCAGCTAAGATTTCGTTGAAATCGTTCAATGGATGGTCGGAGATAATTCAAGTTAGCTATCTTTGGTGTGGGAATAAAGAAAAGTCCACAGTCTAAGATTGAATGCTAAAGGGGTGTGAAAATTTTGCGGCTCAAGTTAACTACAGTTTGGCCTAGCGCTGGCCTCTCAGTATTTTTATCCCCAGTAATTAGTTTAAAGACTTACTCGATGCTTGAAGCTGGTGTATCCAAAACAAATAAATGCTGTTTCTGGAGACCAATGAAGATTATCAACTGGTTCGAATTCTTCTTCGTAGGGTGGTAAGATTGTTGCGCTGTTGATACTGGACTCTATCATCATGTTGTTGAGAGTGCTGAGGTTCTGTTGTGCTTTCTTCGATATTTTATTTGAATGGGTATACATGTGAAGAGGATCTTGGAGTTTGGGTTTTGTAGGCTGTGGCGATTAATTTCTTGGCTTGACTAGCTGATCACGGTTGTTGAGGCCTACATGAAGAATAATGGTAGTAGGTTTGGGATCATGGTCGTATGATTCCAGGATTGACTGTATGTGATGGATTTGGGCACCGGGGTAAGAATGTATTTCAGTGTCTGAACTGGTTTTGGTAAATCGATTTAGGTTAGATGATCCAATTATTAAGGTAGATTTCTTTAGAGCAGGTAGCTTCCATAATGATTTGTCATTGGCTTGGTGATAATACGGTTTGGTAGCGGATATAATGATTGTAGCATTGGGAACGGACTGGGATCTGGTTCGAGGGGGAGGGGGGGGGGGGAAGGTCTGGATACACGTCTCGACTTGGATGGAGACTGAGGGGTGGTTTGCGTAACCTTAGAGAGCCATGTCCGATTGAGGGATCTAATATTCGCGTCAACAGCTGATGTTTTCATTGCTGGACGGATAAAACTATCGAACTCAGAAACTTTGCGTTTGAAGGTAAACGCTGGTTGGCCTTGCTGTTGAAGGGTAAGGAATGCCAAATGGTGGAGGCACTGCAAAACTTGGAAGAACACCTTCACAAAGGGTTCTTCCCCCTTATGAGTGGGGACTAGTTGGCGTCGGTGGGCTGGTAGTCGTTTCTGTTGTTGGTCAGGTAGTTTTTTTTACCTCTTGATTGGTAGGCTGCGATGGGGTGGGATATAGCTGGATGGGTTGGTTGGTGCTCGGCGATTGGTAGGTGGTAGAGGTCGATGGAAGACAGGGCCGTTGTAGGGTACGTGATATTGGTTTGGTTGACGATTAGTGTTTCTATGTCTTGCTTCTTGCCAGTGGTTGTTGTAGTTGAGGAGCATAATGAAAATAACTTGAGGTCAGAAAGGGAATGTACAGCGGATGAAACAGGAGGAAATTGTATATGCTTGCGTGAAAATGTGGGGATCAAATTATGCAGATAAGTCAAACTGGGTTTGAGGATAAGATGTAAGTAAGATGAAAGTTATGATGAAAAATGCAAAAATATATATTTAGGTGATAAATAACGCTAACAACGACGTGAAAAATTATAACAAGTAAAACAAAAACTTACGCAATTAACACGAACCGGTTTTCGAAATATTATCCTTTTTCAAGTGTCGAGGAATGGTTATGTAATGAGGTTGAATTTGCGATTTATATAGTAGTCAGTTGATACAGGTTTTTGATTTTCTAAAAATTATTATGTGAATCATGTCATATCTTTGATCAGTTGAGGATTAGGATTATTTTTGATTTCTTAATTAGTTGAGTCATATCTTTGATCAAGTGAGGATTATAGAAATATTGGATTAGATTTTGATTATATCTGAGTAATAATTCAGGAGGATTAGATTATCTCAGAGTACAATTTACATAAATGAAAAACATAAATAAACAGAAATCAAGAATATAAAATAAATAAACATGAGAAATATTTGAAAAAATTAGCGGGATTAGTGAATTGTAAATTGATTAGAACTAACTTTGAATTTTGATTATACCCGAGTAGTAATTTAAATGGATGGATTATCTCGGAGTATAATTTACACGAAAGAAAAACATAAATAATGGCAATTAAATTTACTTGGTTAGATTAAAAGATTAATGCAAATTTTGTTGAAGAAAGTTTGTTATATGCACGAGAAACAAATGTCAAAATCCTAACATATACAATATATACAAAAAAAATAAAATATATAAATATATATAAGATGAAATAAAATATACCAAAGTCAAAATAAATTGTCGGATCATCTTTCTCTTTCACAGAGTTTTTAATAAAATTAGCCTTTGATTTTGTGATTAAAGATTTAGTTTCATTTTAGCCAATATTTGTAGAAGTAAGTTTTGTTCTTTTTATTATAGTAACCTCTTAGTTATCGCGCTTCCTGAATCTCGTCATTAAACCATTGTGGTTGGGAATGTCTCTTGACTCTACGGCGCCTCCTTGGAGTGTGAAAATCTAGAACATGATTAAAGAGCGAATACCAAGTTTCAATAGCAATGTCGGGGTCATCAATATGTTCAATACATCTAATCGTTTTCGAGGTGAACGGACGTGTGTGACCGAGCAGAAGAATCTAGTCAACCGTGACCGCACTTTGATTTTAGCAGTGTACATAGTCTGAAAACTTTTAAGCAACCTTTTACAATTGTGTCTTTTATATACGTCTTTAAACATGGATACAGGTGTGATTTGTATGGATATGAATTCTTCAGAAAGTTTTATGAATGAAGTGATGGCCTCGGGGAGTAATTTGTCAAACCAAGCCACAGGATCAACGACTCAAAATGGTGGACGAGTGCGACTCATCAGTGTCAAGCGATCACTAGAGGACTGTACAGGAGAAACAGAAAGCGAAGACATTAACAGTAAGAAACCTAAGTCTAATTATAAAGCTGATAATCACGAAGCTCGTTTTGACGAATTAATGAAAATGGTGTCCTGTCTAAGCAAATGACAAGCCAGATATCTAATCTAGAGAAAAATATCGAACAAAAAGTGTCAAATATTATAGATGCTAAATTACATTCAGAAATGAAACATTTAGAAGTGAAATTAAGGAAAACATTAGTGGGAAAATGGAACAAGAAATTGCTAAGGTGAAATCGGATTTGGACATAAAGTTTAAAGAGTTTAGTGAGAAATCGTTAGACCAACGACCATATTCCCAAGCAAAAACTAATCACTTTAAACTAGTCATAAAGAACCTAGAAGACAGTGGTGAAGACTTAAACCCTGAGTGCTTACTAACTAAGGTGAACGATTTAATCAAGGACGGTCTAAAACTAAACAACGTTAATATAACCCAAGCTGAACGTTTCAAGTCAAAAAGAGTGCTCACTGAAACTAGATCGAGACCAAACAGGCCGAGTTTAGTAATACTAAGCGTAGAAAATGATGATCAAAAACATAAACTTTTAGGTAGAAAACGGACTTTAAATAGTACATTGAAATATGTAATGTGTTCATAGAAATTCTGAAGTCTCCTGAAGAAATGAAAGAAGAAAGTAACTTGCGAGTTGTGATGAAGGAGCTACGAATTAATAACAATAAATTCGTTTTTAGAAATGGTCGGATTTGTAATAATCGGCATGAGGGTGTCTTAGATTGGGTTCCTGGAATTGCCGAGGATTCCCAATAAAACAGTGTACGAACTCGGATTTTCGCAAAAATGTGATTAATTATTCTGACTGTGATATACTGGCACTTTGTGAAACCTTTTTAACTTCAAATAATGTGTTAGATGTGAATGGATATAAATGGTATGGAAATAATAGAAAGACGTTTAACAAAAAGGCTAAAAGGGGTAGCGGAGGTGTTGGTGTTCTTATTAAAGACAATCTTAAAGGGACAGCTTTTAATGTACGTATTTCAGACTCTAGTCACGAAGATATTTTATGGATTCATGTAACGGGTATCAACTCGAACTTGAGCCTATGTCTTGCTGTTTGCTATCTCCCACCAGAAGGTTCCACCCGCCCTTGTGAACCGCAAACATTCTTTGAGACTTTACTTGAACAAATTTACAGCTACCAAAACATGGGTGATATTCAAATCTGTGGAGATTTTAACGCACGGTGTGGTGATGCTTCGGATACCATAGACGGTGTTCATGACCCGTGAAGTGATTGATGTTCGAGATAATCATTACGGTGAACTTTTTATAGACTTCCTTACTGTTTCAAATCATGTCATGCTAAATGGCAGGATCGGGTCGCAGGACTTTACAAACATATCAACAATGGGTAGATCGGTCGTCGACTATGTATGTGTGCCCCACGAAAATTCAGACAGCATAAAGTCGTTCTCAGTGCTAAGCATGTCAGACATAATCGATTACACCAAAAACCATCCTGATTCAACACCAGACCACTCTTTGCTGATATGGGAAATTGATGATATACGTGACACTAGTACATGAAGAAATGAGACTAAGAATTGTTAAGAAAGTTGTGCATAAGGAACTGTGTAAGAGAATTAAATCAAAATATAAACCGTATTGGAATCCTACACTGCAATCACAGTGGGAGAGAGTGCGTCGGTGCGAGAAAGATTGGCTGAAAGAAAAACCTCACTGCAACAAAAGGCGCCTTAAAGAAATATACTGCCATGAAAGGAAACTTTTTGATACCAATCTGAGGAAACACAAGCGAAATTACCAAAACAAACAAAAAGATGAACTCAATAATGTTTTCGAACATGACAGAACAGAATTTTGGAACAAAATAGGAAGAATCGGAATTGTGAACGATAGGAAGTCAAAATTCCCCAGAAGCATTAAAGACAAGGACAGGCAAATTGTCTACGAGGAGAACCAAGTGCTAAACATTTGGAAATCGGAATTTGCGGAGCTACATAGTGATACAGCGACCTACGACATTAGTGACGTCACGTTATCGAGTAATTCCGAAGAAAATGAAAATTTAAACCAGTCTATAACATTTTAAGAAGTTAAAAAAGCCATAAGAGAACTAAAAAACAAAAACTCATTCGTTTATGATGTTATTCCCTCTACAGTGTTAAAAAATGAAGCCACTTCAAAAATTCTATACAAACTATGCGAAGCATGTTTCGAACTAGGAACAGTCCCAGATGAATGGACTAAAAGTGTTATCCAACCTATTTTTAAACAAGGAATTGACGATGTGCTCAATTCATCAAACTATAGGGGTATCTCTCTTATTTCGGTTCCGAGTAAAATATACTGTAATATCCTTAATAACAGGATAAGTAACTGGCTCGAAAAAAACAATTTGTTGTCTGATTTCCAAAACGGGTTTCGTAAAAATAGAAGTTGTGCTGACCATGTTTTCTCACTTTATAATATTATAAACGAACGAAAAAACTCTCGGAAATCTACGTTTGTCTGCTATGTTGACTTTCGAAAATGTTTCGATTCTATCAAAAGACCGCTTTTGTGGCATAACCTGGGAAACATGGGTTTGAAGGGTAACATTTTAAACGCGGTAAAATCACTATATTCTAAAACCACGAGTGCAGTGAAAATTAACAATAAGCTTTCTGAATGGTTCCCCATCGAAGCCGGAGTAAAACAAGGTTGTCTTATATCTATTCTCAATGTATATAAATGATCTCATTGAAGAGATTGGTGAACTGAAATGTGGTATAAAAATAGGTGAAAACTTGCAAGTCTCCGCCCTCGCATACGCCGATGACGTGGCACTTACCGCCCCTGATGAAGCAAGTATGGAGAAAATGCTCACAGTGCTCAATACCTGGTGTAAAAAATGGAAACTGAATATTAACCCCCAAAAATCGAACATTGTTCATTATAGAAACCCGTCCATCCCCAAATCTAGTTATAAATTTGCATGTGGCCAATGTGGTGGAACGTTTTACTCCGTTTATACGAATTTATATAATAACCTGGTCGAACCTATTCTGTTTTATTGTGTGGGGATATGGGGTACAAAGGCATATTCATGTATTAATGCAGTGCAAAATAAGGCTATGAAATTCTTTTTAGGGGTTGGAAAATTCACATCAAATGTTGCAAGTAGGGGTGACATTGGGATGGCTTTCCTGTTTATCGAAACAAAAAGCTGGGTGCATCAGATAGTTATGCAAGCTGTTCGGAACTGACCCACACAGGCACATTTTCGGTTTTCTTAAGTATCTGTCAACGAATAGGAATAAAAAGGGTTGGTATTTTAAGGTTTTAAACACTGTTGAATCTCTTGTTTTAAATGATGTTTTTAATCTTTTAATGCCAATTAAGAAAATTATGTCCATCACAAAAATTAAAATAATGAGTTACGACGCTACTGAATGGAATTCGGATTTATTTAATGATCGTCAAAATACTAACGGCAATAAACTACGCACATACAGACAGTTTAAAACTGCACGTATCCCAAGGTCACAAAGACGCCTAATTTGCCAGTTAAGAAGTGGTTGCCTTCCCATTGCTATTGAAACGGGGCGCTATTCTAAACCCCCTACTCCACTCGATAAGCGTATATGTAAATGTTGTGATGAAAATGTTATAGAAGATGAATTCCATGTGATAATTAAATGCCCAGTTTATCAAAATATACGATCTGATATTTCAACCTTCTGTCAAAATGTAAATCCAAATTTTAACTTTATGCCAGAACGTGATCAATTTTATTTTATAATGAGTAATGCTCCAGTCCAATATCACTTTTTATCTAATATGTAACACGTCAAAAACTTTTAGCTTTTAAATAACCGCTGATATTTCCTTTTATTTTATCTACTGATATTAGTTAAGAACGAGTTTTAATAGTCATATAAATTTTTATGTTATTTGACGAAATAGTTTTTAATTTAGTAATTACTATTGTTTTATCTAAAGTCACACCAAGTTTTACGTTATTAGTGCAGAATAGGTTTTAATTTATCAATTATTGTTTTACCGAAAGACTTTTCTAAATTTTAATTTGTTATATTTCTTGTTTAAGAACATGTTTTAATTCATTGAATTACTGCTTTAGCTAAGATATATCTAAATTTCATATGTAAATAACTATGTTTTAACCAGTACGTGTCACATAGGCCAATCTTGGCCGGGAATCTTATTGCTGTATATAATATATGTTTTATATTTCATGTAGCTGATTCGTGACACAATGAATAAACTAATTTATTATTATTATTATTATTATGTTCAAGACATGAGAAGGGTTGTCGCGAGATATCAGCAAGAAAAGCATCTACATTGTTTTTAAATTTTCTATATTAATTTGAATATGTCTGTTTTTAGTCTGTTTTATATGAAAATCAAGCTGATTATCAAATAGATTATACCAATTAATCAAGGAAGAGGGTGGTCTATAAACAAAACATAATAAAAAGGATTGATTGTAATTAGGTGAAATTTGTAACCATATTGTTTCAATGTTTCCTACGTCTAAATCTAATCTTCTGTTAAATTTTATATGAGATTTTACATAAACAAGAAGTCCACCACCGTTTTCATCATTAATTCTATCTAGGAATTCTATTAGGAAGGGGGATACTACAGTATTAGTAAACGACATACCTGGGAACAACGAACAACAAGAGCTATTATCACTCTGCGCTGATGACAGTACACTTGATTCAGAGTCAAGTCCATAGTATGAAATATTCGAACTGGATGTATTATGACTTACAATTTTGGAGGATGAATCCTGATTAATGAATAATTGCCTATGAATATCATTAACAGAAGAATTAGAACATACATTATTACCAATAGAGAGACTAGATGACGGGAATGATGTATTTAGAGAAGAATTGTCGGCTCTAAAGTCTTGGCCACTATCCTAGTAATTGAAGCCATAATCAAAGTTTTTGTTGGATTTTGATGACTCACAGTTATGACAATCTTTATACAGTGTTTCAGTGGGAAGCTTTTTTTCGAGATTTTCTATCAGGTCTTGTACAACACTAGGAAATGCATCAAAGTACCAGTCAGAGAAACCACCTCCTTGTACATGAAGTGTACTGGTACTATCATATAGATGGAGAACAAGTTTCCTATTACTTATGAGCGTCTTAAAGACATGTCCGTTATGATTTTTATTTTCGAATTGGCCATATAAACCAAAACGAATAGTCTTAACAATTTCATAGAATTTCTTCTCCTTGAACACAACTGCCATACTGCAGCATCTGTCCCTATAGTCCACAGTGCAGAAATACTCATTTTCTTTTAAGTTGATTTCAATTCTCGATTTACTAGCGTCTTTGTTTCCTAGAACTGAGTCTATAATTGATGTGCAAAAACTTAAATAACGATGCAGCCATGTCAGGAAAGTAATTAGGGTTTATCACAATGTTAAATATGTAAAACAAACAAATTGTAATTACACTGATAAAATTCCAAATGTACAGAAAAGCAGCTAATCCAAATAAATCCCAATGAAACTCACATTTAACCACAGAATTACACAAAATTTACTCCAGAGATAGTCTCTAACAAGCGTGTCCAGATAATTTAGATTCCAAGTCATTAAAATATATAGGTTTGTAGTATTAATAAATGTTCTCAGAGCTCAGATATCAGTGACTTGTCTCGGCGGCCATCTTGGTAAAAAAAATAGTGAATTTTATAACAAAAATATGAAATCTCTGGGATTTGAAATTTATAGCACGAATAATGAAGGTAAAGCTGTAGTTATTGAGAGATATAATACAACTCTAAAAAATAAATTATTCAAAAAGTTCACGGAATTCAAATTTAAAAAATGGCTTAAAATATTACCAGAGGTTGTAGATGAATACAATAACAAAATTCATTCATCTATAGGTGTCACACCAACACAAGCCACAAATAATCCAAATATTATAAAGTCAATTAACGCACAACATAACTACGAAAATGAAATAAAGAATTTAAATATCAAACCCAAATTTAAAGTCGGAGATCGAGTTCGTATTTTCAAATATAAAAGTAAATTCGAAAAAGGTTACGTTGGATACTGGACAAACGAAATATTCATCGTTGATAAAGTAAACACCACCCACCTCCGACATATGAATTAATCGATCAAGACAAAGAACAAATCATAGGTAAGGTTTATCAAAACGAACTTCAAAAAACTGACTTGAAAATGAATGAATTTCTCGAAAACAAAGAGAATTCGGATGATGAAGAATTTGATAGAAGATTAAGAAATTTAGATGTAGACAAGCATTTATGCAGAATGTTATACAATTTATTTCAAACACAAACTACGTATATATTTCGTCAATTGGGTTTTTCAACAATACTTACCGCATATTCCTCAAAAAACCGACTTTTAAAAATGAATATCTTTCTCGATAAATACGGAACCGATACAACTACAAACTTTCAACTTATGAAATGGGAAAATGAGTTAAATATATCACCGTTTTATTATTGTATGAGAAATGAAATAAATGATCTGAAATATAAGAAAGGTAAATTTTATGCTATAACAAATCTACATACTTCCGATCAAAAAGGAGTTCATCATTCTGCTTTGTACAAAGACTCTTCAAATAACTTATATTTCTTCGATTCTTTTGGATTAGAACCCACTGAAGAGATAGTGCAATTGACTAATCAACCAATCAAATGTTCAACATTTCAAATTCAATTACCAGGTCAAAAGTTTTGTGAACAGCTTTCACTTTGGGTTTTATATCGGTTGAGTTTACGAAAACAGTTTGAAGAAATTGTAATAAATTTAACTAAATAAAAATGGCGAACAAGTTTGGATTGGGTTCTTTATCTTTAGAAACTAAAAAACCTAACACTACAGTGTGGATAAATAAAGCGAAACCTTACTTTGTGGATCAAATCGGAGACACTCTTCAAGTTGATTTAGATATGAACAATTTCAAAGTAACTAATTTAAAATCTCCGGAAAATGATAATGCCGCTGTTCACAAGAAATATTTAAGGGAACAAATAAATTCAATTGGAGTAAATAAAAACCATTTAGAAGATAAAATTAGTAATGTGAAAAGATTCTTCAAACGTCAACTAAATAATAAAATTTTTATTAATGATACTAAACTACAACAAGAGGTAAAAGGTTTAATAAGTTTTATTCAAAAACAATTGGTCAACGTAGTGAACAAAACTGACTTACAATATTTAATTTCATTAATATCTAAATTAGAGGATAAGATTGCAAAACAAAAATTAGACATTCAACAATTAATAGATAACATTCCAGGTGAAAATGAAGATACGTTTCAACTTAATAGTGAATTACAAAAAGAACTAAGAAATATTAAACAACAAATACAAAACATAGATGATAGCGAAATCAAATTCTATATTCAACAACAAATACAAAATAGTGATGATAGCGAAATCAAAACCTATATTCAACAAAAAATACAAAATATTGATGATAGTGTTATTCATCAACATATAACCACTATTAATAACTTAGTTTTGAAACAGAACAAAAATATAGTCGCATTAGAAAAGTATCTCAAGAAAGAAAATAAATCATTTTATTTCAATCTTCCATTTGAATAAGATTAATGATTCGAAAGAACAAATATCGTTTGTTACTGTAGAAGTTTTTATTATTAAACCTGAAATAATTATAACAGATAATGAAAAAATACTGCCTGGTGGACATCTTACTGGGCATCCTATTGTAGATGTTAAACACTTTCCATCTTTTGCTTTGTCAGAAGTTTGTAAAGTGCGTAAATCGTGTTTTAAACGAAGACTACACGAGAGAATTTCAAGATTTCATCAACAGTTTTTCAAAATCAAACAGAAAAGGAGTTACGACAACTGCTAGAATCTGTGAATTCAATAAGAAATTTAATACTTATTTTCAAATTTATATGCCCAAACATAGACATTTTCAACCAAAGAAAGTATCCGAAGAATTAGATTGGGTATTTTACTTACATAAATCGCATTTCTGTCTCATTAGAGGAAATAACAAAACCTTTGGCATTAAAGAAATAGAAGATGATTACGATGAAAACGTATTGAGAACTTGTAGAGATTGTAACTCAATGTCCACTAGTAACAGCTATAGGCATTCTGTCTCTACCTTTACTAATTCATTCACCGATGAATATTTACAGAAAAAATGGAAAAATTGCAAAATATTAATTTCATATGTTCCTATCAACATGAAAATTCTAGTTTGGCGGCATGGGGAAATTCGTCTAATCTACCAATGAATTTGAGAAAGATCACCGATATTAATATTGCAAAATACACCGAAGATAATTGGGAATCTTTAAGACACGAATGGGAACTTTACGCTAAAAGAGATACGTTATGTCTCGGAGTTTGTTTGATAAAATATAACAAAGTTATGAAAGAAGTTGTATTTCAGAATATTTCCAATAATCTAACGGCTCCGTCTTTATCTTTAAAGGGTTGGTATTATTTATATCATTACAATAAAGAAATGGTAGAAGAAGGATGGTATGAAAGTACTAGAATGGTTCCGAAACACACCGAAAAAGAAAACGTAGAAAAAGTTTACTCACATACACACCCTTTTATAAGATATTTCATCAGACAATCCATTAAATGAGGAAGAGTTTCGGCAAATCGAAAATCATTTGAAACGAATAAAATGGATGAAATTTGTAATGTATTAAAGAAGTTATTTAAAGAGTATAGTAAAAGTAAAAAAGATCAAACGGAAGTTTATTTAAACTTAAAAAAATAAAATGTACTAAACTAATGGCTTTTGATGCTAACGGTTTTTACGCTTCCGCCATGTCGGATTTAGACAGCGAATATCCAAAAGCGGAAAGTGGTAGACCGTTTCGATCTAAAAAAGACAATGAAGAATTTGTTAAGCTCTTTAATGACCAGAAATTCAGACCTAGAACGGCTATTTTAAAAGTCTGGTTTGACTTTCCCAAAAACATGTTCTTCCAACCGATACCAGCTAAAGATAAAATCACTTTTACGAACAAAGAAGGTAAAAAGGAAACTGGCACTAAAATCAGGTTCAGAAATGGTTTCTGTTCAGAGGTTTTAACATTGGTCGATATTCAAGAAATAGTTAAAGCCGGTGGACGAATTATTAGAATATTAGATGGTATAGTTTACGAAAAAAATTTTAAAACTCCACCCTATAGAGATTATATTTCAATTTTGAGAGATCTAAGAAATAAATATAAACGAGAAGGTAATATCGTAGGTAGTATTTGCATGAAATTATTAGGTAATTCATTGTATGATTAATCTATTCAGAAGGATATAACTACATCGAGACATTTATGGAGTGAAGCAACTTTAAAAGCCAACTTCGATTCACACGTCAAAAGCTATCCTAAAGTAAATGAGACTCAATATATCGTTGAGATAAATGAAGAAGAAAAAGAAAACCTCCTAAATCTACACGACTAACACCTAGTCATTTGGGATCATTCGTATTATCTCACAGTAAAAAAATAATGAATAAATTTATACACGTCATAGACGGATTTTATAAGCCGGAAATATACTATACAGATACTGATAGTTTATACATTTCGTCTAGCAATTGGGATAAATTAAATGAAGCTGGGTTCGTGTCCGAAAATGATTATTGTAAAGGAAAGAATGATTACGGTGATGGTGGAATTATATATGGTTTATATTTAGCGCTAAAAGTTAAATATAATATTATTCTAACTTCCGATGGTATTCTAAAAGAAAAGAAAACGTTTCACCAATGGAGTAGTTATTGCAAAGGATAATGATAAACAAATGAAAGTTTTCACAAGTTATCTGAATCTCGTTAAGAGAAAAGCACCGGACGATGAAGGAATCATGTATCCTTATGGTGATAAAGATGAAATGAGTTTGGATGAAAACTATGAATTTGATGATTTCGATTATCTAACTATTCAAGAAGAGAATGAAGAGTGTTAATTTTTTTTGTTTTAAATGAAGTTGAATAACAATTTCCTCGTTACCAAAATCTATCAACCTATTTTTCCCATCTTTGATTTCCAGATTTATATCTTTAATCATAAAGGAATTAAGTGGTAAATATGTCGTTTGAAATGGTTTCTCTATAATTCTATATCCAATCGGTGCAGTGAATGTTGGAAGACTATAAATAATCTGACGTTTGTATTTATTGAAAAATCCACCGTTTATCAAATGCAATGTATATTTATGACATCGATATCATTCTCGATATTAGCTTTATGTGGTGCGAAAGTGGATTGGGTGTATATTTGTTTATCAAATTCTAGTAACGCATTCAATGAATTTTCTACGTTGAAATAAACTTGACTATTATTTCTTAATATCAATTTTATTTTGTTCGGATTCAAATTACCTTCGAATTCAATATTGTTTTTACCATCTGCACTTCCTCCATATTCAGATAGGTATTCGTTGTTTTACTTGTTATAATTTTTCACATCATTGTTAGCGTTATTTATCACCTAAATATATATTTTTTTGCATTTTTCATCTTGCTTTATATATCCCCAAACCCAGTTTGACTTATTTGCATAATTTGATCCCAACATTTTCACGCTAGCATATACAGTTTCCTCCTGTTACATCCGCTGTACATATCCTTTCTAACCTCAAGTTATTTTCATTATGCTCTCCAACTACAACAACCACTGGCAAGAAGCCAGAAATAGAAACACTAATCGTCAACCAAACCAATATCACGTACCCTACAACGGCCCTGTCTTCCATCGACCTCTACCACCTACCAATCGCCGACCACCGACCAACCCATCCAGCTATATCCCACCCCATCGCCGACCTACCTACAACACAGCCTACCAATCAAGAGGTAACCATCGACCTGACCAACAACAGAAACGACTACCAGCCCACCGACGCCAACCAGTCCCCACTCATAAGGAGGAAGAACCCTTTGTGAAGGTGTTCTTCCAAGTTTTGCAGTGCCTCTATCATTTGGCAATCCTTACCCTTCAACAGTAAGGCCAACCAGCGTTTACCTTCAAACGCAAAGTCTCTGAGTTGGATAGTTTTATCCGTCCAGCAATGAAAACATCAGCTGTCGACGCGAATATTAGATCCCTCAATCGGACATGGCTCTGTAAGGTTACGCAGGTCCTGATCGACCATTACCAAACCACACTTCAAGAGAAGCTGACCACCATTCGTACCAAGTCTTTATCATCACCTGCCGTCGACCGCATCGTTTCTCATGTCCTGTCCTGGGCCCGTCGCTCCTATGGGAAACGTCTCACTCAAGCTGTAATTTCCAAATTCTACCAAACAATCAACGAAACAAAAACCAGAGTAACCATATCTCTACCAACTGAAATGGACACTACACCTGCACCATCTAGAGCTACCACGCTGCCGAACCAAACCCCTAAACGAGCCCGAAGGTCACCTACACCTAGTCCAGCAGACATAGGTAAACGCTCTCGTAGAGAGGGCACACCCCTTCTCTTTTCACTTTCAGACTCGTCTTCCCCTTCCACACCATCTGAATCTTCACCACGTGATCCAGGATCCGCCAACCTTTCTTCCTTCTGTGCGTTTTTGGACCAGCAAACCACCCCTCAGTCTCCATCCAAGTCGAGACATGTATCCAGACCTTCCCCTCCTCGAACCAGATCCCAGTCCGTTCCCAATGCTACAATTCTAACAACTACCAAACCAGTACCAATCACACCGACGACGACCATTATATCCGCTACCAAACCGTATTATCACCAAACCAAGGACAAATCATTATGGAAACTACCTGCTCTAAAGAAATCAACCTTAATAATTGGATCATCTAACCTGAATCGAATTACCAAAACCAGTTCAGACACCGAAATACATTCTTACCCCGGTGCCCAAATCCATCACGTACAGTCAATCCTGGAATCATACGACCATGATCCCAAACCTACTACCATTATTCTTCATGTAGGCCTCAACAACCGTGATCAGATACCAAAGACCTCCTTTAACCAAGCCCAGAAATTAATCGCCACAGCCAACAAAACCTTCCCAAACTCCAAGATCCTCTTCACATGTATACCCATTTCAAATAAAATCTCGAAGAAAGCACAACAGAACCTCAGCACCCTCAACAACATGATGATGGAGTCCAGTATCAACAGCGCAACAATCTTACCACCCTACGAAGAAGAATTCGAAACAGTTGATAATCTTCATTGGTCTCCAGAAACAGCAAACAGCATTTATTTGTTTTGGATACACCAGCTTCAAGCATCGAGTAAGTCTTTAAACTAATTACTGGGGATAAAAATACTGAGAGGCCACCGCTAGGCCAAACTGTAGTTAACTTGAGCCGCAAAATTCTCACATCCCTTCAGCATTCAATCTTAGACCGTGGACTATTAAAAAGAGTGACAAAGGTCCATGTTGTGTCATTCTGAATAGGGAGGATTACGTTTCAGAAGCAGAGAATCAACTGAATAATCCTAAACATTATGCCATTTTACCGAAACCAATTTTCAAAGAAACTGCTAACATGATTAATAATATTCTTGCCGATTTAGTCAAAACTAGTTATCTCAAACAGAAACAATATGACTATCTGTCTGCCAAACCTGATTGTCGCGAGAGACATTTGTACACTTTGCCTAAAATCCATAAGAATCCAACCAAGGAGTGGTTTATCTCGAATAAAACCCCAAAGGCCGCCCGATTATATCTGACTGTGGTAGTGAGTCATATGCAGTGTCAGAATACATTGATCATTTCTTACTACCTCTAGCATGCCAACATCGCGCCTACCTTAAAGACACAACCGATTTTGTCAATAAAATAAAAAATCTTCGAGTTCCCTCTAATGCTATTTTAATTTCTATCGACGTTTCTTCTATGTATATCAATATCGATAACACTACTGGTTTAACGGCAGTTCGTAAAGCTTTTAATAGAAACCCAGATCCAAACAGACCCGACGATGCAATTCTACAGCTTTTAGAGATTTGTCTTAGTCGAAACGATTTCACATTTAATGGTAAAACATATTTACAAACTTCAGGGACAGCAATGGGCAAACGATTCGCCCCTTCGTACGCAAACCTTTTCATGGCAGAGTGGGAACGTGAGGTGTTGCCCCTCTGTCCATTTGACCCACTTTTTTACGGACGCTTTTTGGATGACATTTTTATGGTTTGGACTTATTCTATCGAACAGTTTTGGGAATT
>NW_008708846.1:1521580-1523120 GCF_000327385.1 Lottia gigantea
TAATCTGGGTTTTTCCATTGAGCTTTACAAACCTTGTTAAATGCATCTCTGTCCATTCCGTGATTTATCGACTGAATGATTTGAGATTAATCTTTATCGTTTACTTCAAATAATAAAAAACAATTTGCATTTTTTCTAATGAACATAGAATCCATCCCGTAAAAAGATTGGGATTGGTATATGCAGTGACAGTCGTGATTTCTCCCTTTCGTGAAGAATTCTTGTTGAACAGCTTGATTTCTTTGCGCTACGCAGTCGTCAAACAATATCAAGTTCTTCCGATTGCTATCAATATTAGACAAGTCTAGATCATTAACATTTTTCGTAACAAAAACTTTTATATCCGTTGGATTCTTTGATTTAATGAAGTTTTCTATGGTATCTTTTATTTCCACTTCTTCTTCGTTTTCTTCGTAATATTGAAATTCACACATGTTTTTATAGTCAAAACCGGAAGTGATACAGACATTTTGAGAACAGAATTTTGTTTGCAATCAAAATGTCTATCAAATCGTAAATTTTCAGATCGATCGAAATAAAATTGTACAAGTTTAAAAAGAACGTTATTATTAAAAGAAAAAAAGTCAGCGACAAAAGTCAAAATCTTAATTTTTTTAAAGTGCTATCCTTTAGTCATTACTAAAAGGTAATGAACAAAACAAAAATTTCAATCAAGAATGGATTCAGAATTGGAACAGTAATTCGAAAGACGCTATGAGTGGTTAAGTTCTACGTCATTTCCGGTTGCGCAAAAATGCGTCATTTTACATTTAAACAGTTTTGGCTGGGACGCCATTTTATTAAATTTTTTAATAAATGTAATATTTTAATTTCGCTCAAACTTGGCCAATAACAGTATATGTCCATCAGTGGATTTATACATCAAAATCCCTCTATAATCCGATAAATGCACAAAATCAAGTAATTAATTATAAAACGCTGAATACATCCATTGAGCGATTTCCAATCGTGAGTCTTCGAAATCCGCTGTAATCATAAGGAGAGGGAATTCAGGAAATTTATCAGTTGAACTTAATCATCAGTTTATTAAACAAGTTGAAAACTTTAAATTACTAGGTGTAATTGGCAATCACAATCTCTCATGTGCAAAAAATGTAAATACTGAAAGTTATTTCAATTACGCCAGTTAAGAATGATCTAAAACTGAAAAGTTTAAACCTATTTTTTTTATATAAATGTCACTTTCAAACATATCTGGTTTCGGGGAAGGGAGGGTTTGATTCTCCCAAATGTACAGGCCTAGTGTGGAACAGACACTTTATTTAGAAAGTAGGATTAAGGGTCTTGATATTGGGTTTTCTTCTGTTCTGATTCTGATCTGAAATTAGAAAAAATAACTCGCCAAATGTTATCTGTTATGTATCTGTTATGTACTATTAACAATATTATCATTTAAGTTCTTATTTTTTGAATATGCAACTATCATTTTCTGCTTATAGACATGGGGGAATTTCTCTTGAGGCTCTTATAGTGGGCATGAACCATCTTGCTTGCTCGATTGCTGGGACGGGACAACAAA
>NW_008708846.1:1524037-1630608 GCF_000327385.1 Lottia gigantea
GGGGGGGGGGGGGGGGGGAAGGTCTGCATACACGTCTTGACTTGGATGGAGACTGAGGGGTGGTTTGCTGGTCCAAAAACGCACAGAAGGAAGAAAGGTTGGCGGATCCTGGATCACGTGGTGAAGATTCAGATGGTGCGGAAGGGGAAGACGAGTCTGAAAGTGAAAAGAGAAGGGGAGTGCCCTCTCTACTAGAGCGTTTACCTATGTCTGCTGGACTAGGAGTAGGTGAACTTGGGGCTCGTTTAGGGTTCTGTTCGGCAGCGTGGTGGCTCTAGATGGTGCAGATGTAGTGTCCATTTCAGTTGGTATAGATATGGTTACTCTGGTTTTTGTTTCGTTGATTGTTTGGTAGAACTTGGTGATTACAGCTTGAGTGAGACGTTTCCCATAGGAGTGACGGGCCCAGGACAGGGCATGAGAAACGATGCGGTCGACGGCAGGTGATGATAAACACTTGGTACGAATGGTGGTCAGCTTCTCATGAAGTGTGGTTTGGTAATGGTCGATCAGGACCTGCGTAACCTTAGAGAGCCATGTCCGATTGAGGGATCTAATATTCGCGTCAACAGCTGATGTTTTCATTGCTGGGCGGATAAAACTATCCAACTCAGAGACTTTACGTTTGAAGGTAAACGCTGCTGTTGAAGGGTAAGGATTGCCAAATGATGGAGGCATTGCAAAACTTGGAAGAACACCTTCACAAAGGGTTCTTCCTCCTTATGAGTGGGGACTGGTTGGCGTCGGTGGGTTGGTAGTCGTTTCTGTTGTTGGTCAGGTCGATGGTTACCTCTTGATTGGTAGGTGTTGTAGGTAGGTCGGCGATGGGGTGGGATATAGCTGGAATGGGTTGGTTGGTGGTCGGCGATTGGTAGGTGGTAGAAGTCGATAGAAGACAGGGCCGTTGTAGGATACGTGATATTGGTTTGGTTGACGATTAGTGTTTCTATGTCTGGCTTCTTGCCAGTGGTTGTTGTAGTTGGGGAGCATAATGAAAATAACTTGAGGTTAGAAAGGGAATGTACAGCGAATGTAACAGGAGGAAACTGTATATGCTAGCGTGAAAATGTGGGGATCAAATTATGCAAATAAGTCAAACTGGGTTTGAGGATATATAAAGTAAGATGAAAGTTATGATGAAAAATGCAAAAATATATATTTGGGTGATAAATAACGCTAACAATGATGTTAAAAATTATAACAAGTAAAACAAAAACTTACGCAATTGACACGAACCGGTTTTCGAAATATTATTTTTTTTCAAGTGTCGAGGAATGGTTATGTAATGAGGTTGAATTTGCGATTTATCCGAACATATAATGTACGAGTCGTATCTCAGCAATCGAAACTAGACAGTTGTTTCCAGTGCATTTGTACGACTCGTATGCAGGCAATGTAACCTGATTGAACTTTTCCATTGCCATATTACGACTCGTAGTCCCGCAATCCGAAGAAACATTATGTTTCCATTGCAAAACTACGATCTACAAATCCAAAATGACAAATGAAAAAAGATCTTTCTCGATTGTAAGAATGCACCAATACACGTCATATACGGCACATGCGTAGTAGATCGACGTCTCCACGTGGATTTCTGCCTAAACATGGCGACCTCCAACACATTGAGTGCCTAACAAGTAGCAGATATTCTGATGATTAGTGAACAAGAAGTTGAAGATGATCAAACCTTCGCTGATAGTGATAGCTCCAGTTCAAGCGCGTCAACAGACTCAAAAACGCCAAGAGAAAAGTCAAGTACAGATGACGAACTGTTAACATTATCTGACAATGATGGAAACCCGATGGTATCATCGGACTCAAGTACATCGAGGTAATTTACCATATATAACTACTGTTATAAATCTTAAACTTTCACATTGTAGCTGATTTATTACAAGCATGTTAAAACTTTTCCTCTCGTCATTGATCATTCTTTACTTTTCAGTGACGAGGGTAACGTTCCAACACCAATGATGCCAGTCAGAGGTAGGGCAAGGTTACTTGGTGGTAGGGGTACTCGTGGTAGATCGATTCCAAGTCGTAGTCGTGGTCGTTTCACTGTAAGAACAAGAGGCTCTCGAAGAGGATGTAATTCTGCCCGTGCACAAGCACATTTTCTAACCAAACCACAGGTGATCCAGGACCTATACTAGAAGCATTGGCTAATGGAGGTTATGTATTGGATGCACCTGTTATTGGTCCAGATGGTGACGGGATGCATGATGACCAGCTTCCTCAGAATAATATTAATGTTGAAAGAATTTGGACAGATGCTCCAGTAGACTCCCCTGTCTTTGATTTTCGAGAAACCTCGGGTCTCATAGTTGAACATGACGAGGAGACCCCTGGATCATTTTATGACTTATTTCTGACTGAAACATTGGTGGATACAATGGTAGCTGAAACAAATCGCTAGCCCAGAATGAAATAAACAAACATCGCCCATTATGCCGTACATCAAGATATCACGACTGGAAAGATACCAACGCCGGGGAAATGAGGCAGTTTATTGCCGTGCTTCTTCATATGGGACCTGTCACACTACTGTCTGTAGAGCACTACTGGAGTACCAGTCCGTTGTATAAGTCAGTATTTTTTCGTGGTGTTACTGGACGAAACCGCTTCCAACTTCTACTGAGATTCTGGCATTTTGCAAATAATGATGCACCGACAGATGACAGAATATATAAAGTCCGTCCAGTTCTGGAAAACTTCAACTCTATTATGGATACAATTTACTATCCACAGCGAGATTTGGCAATCGACGAATCAATGGTTCTATGGCGAGGACGTTTAATGTTTAGACAATATATCAAAAATAAGCGCCACAAATATGGCATTAAATTATACGAATTATGCGAATCAAGGGGACTCGTTCTGAGAATTCGCATTTATAGTGGAACTCCTGTAGAAGATCCCTATCATCTGGGTCAATCAGCAGCTACTGTCCTGGATTTATTAAGTGGGTTTCTTGACAAAGGTCATGTCGTCTATACAGATAATTATTATAACTCGGTACAGCTATCTAATACCATGACAGAACGGTCAACCTATATATGTGGAACCCTTAGAGGCGATCGACGTGGAAATCCAAAAGAGGTCGTAAATATGAAGCTTAAGAAAGGCGAATATATCTGGAGAGGATCTGATGGAATTGTTGTTTGTAAGTGGAAGGATAAGAGGGACGTTTTGACCATATCAAACATGCATCAACTTCAAATGGTTGATGTGAGAAACAGAAATGGCAAGATCACGGTAAAACCTAACATTATAAGAGATTATAATAATGGTATGTCCGGTGTGGATCGATCTGATCAAATGCTCTCATATTACAGCGCTCTTCGAAAAACCATTCGATGGTATAAGAAGATAGGCTTGCATTTTCTAGAAATAGCTCTGTTGAACGCACACATACTTTACAACGATCGAAATTTTAAGAAAATGAAACTCCTTGAATTCCGAGAGGCAATTGTCTTACATCTATTGGGTCCTACACTATCCGCAAATTTGAAAGTTCAGACAAGACGTGGAGGAATAATAGAATCAAATGAATTTCATTATCTAGAGCTAATCCCACCAACTGAGAAAAAGCAAAGACCTACCAAGCCATGTAGGGTATGTACCCAGAAGAAAATAAGACGTGAAAGTCGTTATATTTGTGCTGAATGTAAAGAGAAACCAGCCTTGTGTATAGTTCATCCTACCCAGGCTAAAAATTAGAACAATTAAAAGTAATGTTCAATTCCTAATTATTTGTCTTTTTGTTCAAGAAAATCCCCCTGTTTCCTTCAATACACAACGCACATTGTATAATGCGCAGACATTATTTTGTGTAGTCCAAAAGTTTTTATCTTTATTCTCCATCAGACCGGAAGTGGCTAAGGTCGGGATCAGCAAGATTCAGGGTAAAAAAATTACTTTCTTGTGCGATAAAAATAAGCAATTTTACACTAAACAACACAAGAACCCAAAACAAAACACGAAAAGATGGCAGTTTGCAGAAGGCCATCTTTGCCTACACCCCTGTATGCCGTAGTACGAGTAACATTGCACAAATTGGTTTTGAACGTTCTAAAGAGTTTCTTCCTATGGCCAAACATCCGAGTTTTATCGTATTTTACGTATTTCGTATTTCTAAACGCCTTTAAAATTCGCATACGTAAACGCGAGTATACTCGTACCTGGCAACAGGGACAGACCTCAAAATCGAGTTAATTCGTAGGTCGGCAGTCAACGTGTTAATACATTTTTCGCATGATGATTCAAAGATAGGCCTGATTGGCGATTTTAACGCCAGAACTGGGACTAATCCTGATTATATTATCCCTGATAAAATTTACTCAATATTGCTAACATTGAAGAAAACTCTGATTTATTAGGTTATATGTATGATTACGAAAATTTGTTAAGATGTGATATTCCTCTTGAACGATGTAGTGAAGACAACAATGTCACGAACACCTATGGGCATAGTTTACTCAATATTTGCAAATCAAATAATATGTATATCGTGAATGGCCGAGTTGGTGATGACAAACTTATTGGTAGAACCACAAGTAATACGAAATAATGTCACTGATTATTTGATTTTGGAATCTCATTTATTTCAAATTATTCCCAAATTTAAAGTACATGATCTCAACCCATTATATAGTGACGTACATTCCCGCCTAGAATTTTCTCTCGAATGTCAACCAATACAAAAGAATAAAAAAAACGAAACCATAATAAATCGTAAATCTATTAAATGGGATGAAAAGAATAAAAGTAATTTTATTATTAACAAAAAGAAAAACGAAACAAACGTCGGTACCATCATAGAGAATATTATTAAAATACAAGAAACCAATAGTAATATATCCTTGAATGAAACTAACAATGAACTAATTGATGAAATATTGAATGCGCCAATAACAAACTTAGAAATTAAAGATTCTATTAATCAATTGAAATTGAATAAATCCCCAGGAATCGACGAAATCTGTAATGAATACATGTTGATACATTTATTCCATTATATGATGTTCTTTTTAACAAAATTCTAAACACTGGAATCATTCCAGAGGCATGGTCAATAGGAGTAATAAGACCTGTCTTTAAAAATAAGGGAGATAACAAAAATCCGTACAACTACAAACCAATCACACTTATATCATGTTTGGGTAAATTATTTACGTCAATACTTAATAAAAGGTTAAATTCACTGTCAGACGAAATAAAACTTATCTCAGACTGTCAGGCCGGTTTTAGGAAAGGCTATTCCACACTTGACAATATGTTCACATTATATTCATTAATCCAAACATATCTGTCGTTTGGTGGCAGATTATTCGGACTATTTGTTGACCTAAAAAAAAGCGTTTGATTTTTTACCAAGAGCAAATCTATGGCACAAGTTAATTAAAAGTAATATAAGAGGCAAAATATTTAATGTAATTTATAATATGTATTCCGATACAAAAAGCTGTGTAAAAAATGGTAATGATATCTCAAATTATTTCCCATGTATGTCAGGTGTACGTCAAGGTGAAAATCTTTCCCCATTTCTATTTGCAATTTATATGAATGATCTGGAATCATTTTTTGACGAAAATGATGTAAAGTGTCTTGAAGGTATAGGTAATTTATCAGTTGATAATCTAAAGCTTTATATAAAACTATTCTTGTTACTTTATGCAGATGACACTATAATTTTATCTGAAACTGAAGAAATCTCTAGAGGTGTTCAGCAAATATTGCTCCAATTGGAACCTGACAGTAAATCTAGATAAAACGAAGATCGTAATTTTTTCGAGAGGCAAAGTGAAAAACATACCAGAATTCTACTTCAATGATATGCGAGTAAGTGTTGAACAATCTTATACATATTTAGGCTTACTATTCAACTATAACTGTAAATTCACGTTGGCTAGAAAACAACTTATTGATCAATCAAGAAAAGCTATGTTTGCATTAAATAGGAAAATGAGAAATATATCACTCCCAATAGATTTACAATTTAAATTATTTGACTCGTTAGTGTTACCAATTCTACTGTACGGATGTGAAATTTGGGGATATGAGAATTGTTCAGACCTAGAAAAAATTCATACACAATACTGTAAACGAATATAAAATGTTAGAAACACAACGCCAAATTACAGGGTATATGGAGAAACAGGCCGATTCCCTATTGTATTAACTATTCAACAACGTATGATTGTATTTTGGTCAAAGCTTGTCGATCCAAACTCTGAGAAATTATCGCATAAATTATATAGTCTCGTCTTGCAGTTACATACAACAGGTCAGAAACAGTTTAAATATATTAAATTCATAAAAGAAATATTAGATCACAATGGCCTATCTTATGTATAGTTGAATCAATCGATTATATCAATTAATACTAAATTCTTGAAATGCACCATCAAACAAAAAACCCAAGACCAATTTATTCAAAATTGGAACAATGATATTTGTACTTCTTCTAGAGGAGAAATGTATTCCCAAGTTAAACAAAACTTTGGTATTGAAGAATATTTACCGAAGTTGAACTCCTTTTAAAGAATTAATCTATGTAAATTCAGAACCTCAAATCTAAAATTACCGATAGAAACCGGAAGATGGAATAAACTTCCTAGAGATGACAGAAAATGTCCACTATGTAATAATGGAATTGGAGACGAATATCACTATCTCTTCCTCCACCCATCGATCTTATTCTTCAGAATTAAGTACATTCCGAAGTATTATACAACATATTCGTCAAAATATAAAATGAAAACCTTATTTTGTTATAATAATATACGAGTTTTATCAAATAAAAGTGTATTTCTGTATCATATTGAAAAGACTATATTAAAATGTAAATAATCCAAGACAAGATTTAAATATATTATATTTATTAACACACATACAGTCAATCCTGGAATCATACGACCATGATCCCAAACCTACTACCATTATTCTTCATGTAGGCCCCAACAACCGTGATCAGCTAGCAAAGACCTCCTTTAACCAAGCCCAGAAATTAATCGTAACAGCCAACAAAACCTTCCCAAATTTCAAGAACATCTTCACATGTATACCCATTTCAAATAAAATCTCGAAGAAAGCACAACAGAACCTCAGCACTCTCAACAACATGATGATGGAGTCCAGTATCAACAGCGCAACAATCTTACCACCCTACGAAGAAGAATTCGAACCAGTTGATAATCTTCATTGGTCTCCAGAAACAGCAAACAGCATTTATTTGTTTTGGATACGCCAGCTTCAAGCATCGAGTAAGTCTTTAAACTAATTACTGGGGATAAAAATACTGAGAGGCCACCGCTAGGCCAAACTGTAGTTAACTTGAGCCGCAAAATTCGCACACCCCTTCAGCATTCAATCTTAGACCGTGGACTTAAATTTATTCCCACACCAAAGATAGCTAACTTGAATTATCTCCGACCATCCATTGAACGATTTCAACAAAATCTTAGCTGCACATATTTTTTTCGAAACCACCCCCCACGTGGTGCTAGAACAATGTTTATTCTTAAATCCACGTGGACACCCCCTCAGGCCGCCATCCATCCTGAAATATTGAAAGGATTTCGAGTTCCCTCTAATGCTATTTTAATTTCTATCGACGTTTCTTCTATGTATACTAATATCGATAACACCACTGGTTTACGGCAGTTCGTAAAGCTTTTAATAGAAACCCAGATCCAAACAGACCCGACGATGCAATTCTACAGCTTTTAGAGATTTGTCTTAGTCGAAACGATTTCACATTTAATGATAAAACATATTTACAAACTTCAGGGAAAGCAATGGGCAAACGATTCGCCCCTTCGTACGCAAACCTTTTAATGGCAGAGTGGGAACGTGAGGTGTTGCCCCTCTGTCCATTTGACCCACTTTTTACGGACGCTTTTTGGATGACATTTTTATGGTTTGGACTTATTCTATCGAACAGTTTTGGCAATTCTTTGAAATACTCAACAACCATCACCCTTCTATCAAACTAACCGCAAACGTGAGTGACAAAAGCATAGACTTTCTCGATACCACAGTCTTTAAGGGAGATTCCATAGCAGAAACAAATAAACTGGATATTAAAGTGTATTTCAAAGAAACTGATACTCATCAACTCTTGCACAAGAGCTCCTTTCACCCAAAACATACCTTTTCTGGTATAATTAAGTCACAAGTTTCATCGAATTTGTACAAGATCATCTGATTTCAACCAAGCCTGTACGATTGTTTTCTCAAAACTGAAAGAGCGTGGGTACTCTAAACGATTTTTACGAAACATAAAAAATTCCACCTTAGCACAGATAGCAGCTAAAAACAGACTTTATGCCGAAGTACCTCCAGGTTTAAGAAGTGCTCCATGTTTGTCCAGTAGATGCAAAACATGTCCCTTTATATCAGAAACTCATTATTTTGTAAGCAACTCTACGAATAAAAGGTACCCGATCCAGGAACATCTAACATGTGAACATTCGAATGTAATATATTTAATTTCATGCACGAAATGCCCCAAACAATATGTAGGAGAAACTAAGAATAATTTACGAACTCGCTTTAATGCTCATAGGTCAGACATCAAATTAAAGAAAGACAAGCCTGTTTCTAATCATTTCAACCTCAACGACCATTCAATAGACGATCTCGCCCTAATCCCAATTGAGCGTATAGAAATTGACTTGCCCGAAGATGAAACTACCAAATTCCGTCAATCTAGGGAAGCCCATTGGATTGAGACATTGAATACAGCAAGACCCATAGGACTAAATATTCATCATAATGTAGGCATAGCACCCTTTGTTGTCCCGTTTAATACAACCAGCAATCGAGCAAGCAAGATAGTTCATGCCCACTATAAGAGCCTTCAAGAGAAATTCCCCCATGTCCATAAGCAGAAAATGATAGTTGCATATTCAAAAAATAAGAACTTAAATGATAATATTGTTCATAGTATGGTTTGGACTTAATCTATCGAACAGTTTTGGGAATTCTTTGAAATTCTCAACAACCACCATCCTTCTATCAAACTAACCGCAAACGTGAGTGACAAAAGCATAGACTTTCTCGATACCACAGTCTTTTAGGGAGATTCCATAGCAGAAACAAATAAACTGGTTATTAAAGTGTATTTCAAAGAAACTGATACTCATCAACTCTTGCACAAGAGCTCCTTTCACCCAAAACATACCTTTTCTGGTAAAATTAAGTCACAAGTTTTACGATTTCATCGAATTTGTACAAGATCTTCTGATTTCAACCATGCCTAACATCTAACATGTGAACATTTGAATGTAATATATTTAATTTCATGCACGAAATGCCCCAAACAATATGTAGGAGAAACTAAGAATAATTTACGAACTCGCTTTAATGCTCATAGGTCAGACATCAAATTAAAGAAAGACAAGCCTGTTTGTAATCATTTCAACCTCAACGACCATTCAATAGACGATCTCGCCCTAATCCCATTTGAGCGTATAGAAATTGACTTGCCCGAAGATGAAACTACCAAATTCCGTCAATCTAGGGAAGCCCATTGGATTGAGACATTGAATACAGCAATATTGTTATTTCTTCTAATGAGACAGAATTGTGATTTATGTAAGTAAAATACCCAATCTAATTCCTCGGATACTTTCTTTGGTTGAAAATGTCTATGTTTGGGCATATAAATTTGAAAATTAGTATTAAATTTCTTATTGAATTCACAGATTCTAGCACTTGTCATAACTCCTTTTCTGTTTGATTTTGAAAAACTGTTGATGAAATCTTGAAATTCTCTCGTGTAGTCTTCGTTTAAAACACGATTAACGCACTTTACAAAGCAGTATCCATCGCTCGGTATATAACAATTTATACCGCTATATTCATTTATCTTTTTGAGTAGGGTAACACCACTACCCTTTTTTGATCTTTTTATTTCTTTGAAATTGTTTTTACGTAAAATCATTTTTCCTGTGAAATACCAATCAGAAGCATCTGATTTATTATCCACTGCTGCGAAGAAATTGCGAAAAGTTTTAGCATTAAAACCTACAAATTGCATGTATTTTTGTGATTTCCATCTTGAATTATCTCTCCATCTAATTCAATTTGCTCTTTAAATGTTAAAAATTCATCAGTGATAAGCTTAATAACATTGGAAAAAAGTTCATTTGATATGAATTTTTCATTGTCTAAAATTTCAATTTTATTCATATTTTTAAGCAACTATTTTTAACTAGGAATTTTTAACTTTTATTGATGATATTTCTACATCAAATTTATCTCAAATTTCAATGAATTCTTCTAATTCTTCAATGGTTATGTCCTTATCTTCTCTCGATCTTTCGAAAAAAATGAATAATTTATTAAGATATGTATTTAAAATTTCTGTTTTCTTTTTATAATAAGCTGTAAAAAGTGTATTACATTCTGATAAAACACATTCAATAATATTTTGAACATAAATTTACATTTCAATTTAAAAAATTTAAATTTAAGAAAGCGTAAATGCTTGTCTACATCTAAATTTCTTAATCTTCTATCAAATTCTTCATCATCATCTTTGTTTTCGAGAATTTCATTCATTTTTGAAGTTCATTTTGATAAAACCTTCCTTTGATTTGTTCTTTGTCTTGATCGATTAATTCATATGTCGGAGGTGATATGCTGTTTACTTTATCAACGATGAATATTTCGTTTGTCCAGTATACAACGTAACCTTTTTCGAATTTGCTTTTATATTTGAAAATAAGAACTCGATCTCCGACTTTAAATTTGGGTTTAATATTTAAATTCTTTATTTCATTTTCGTAGTTATGTTGCGCGTTAATTGACTTTATAATATTTCGATTACTCGAGGCTTGTGTTGGTGTGACACCTATAGATGAATGAATTTTGTTATTGTATTCATCTACAATCTCTGGTAATATTTTAAGCCATTTTTGAGATTTCAATTCCGTGAACTTTTTGAATAATTTATTTTTTAGAGTCCTGTTAAATCTTTCTATTACTACAGCCTTACCTTCGTTATGCGTGCTGTAAATTTCAAATCCCAGAGATTTCATATTTTTGTTATAAAATTCACTTCCTTTATCTAACCACAGTTTTTCTGGATGTCGGTTAGATTGTTTCATAATCGTTTCAAATGCGTGTTTGACTGATAATCCTGTTTTGCTTTTCAAAGGAATAACCCATACATATCTCGTATACAAATCTATAACTGTTAAGCAATATTTAAATCCTCTTTCGACATATTAATTTAATCAGCTGACCATATTTCATCTTTTTCAAACACTTTAACTTTTAAAAAGTTTTTAGTTTTTCTAAATTCTTTATGAATTTCATCCGCCAATCCCATGCCTAATTTCATCTTTGCTTTTAACAGTTTAATGATTAATGCTCTTTGCATTCTCTCTTTGAAAGTTGGATTTGGAATATTTTCAAGTTCGATTATCATTTGTCTGTCTGCTTCGTGTCTTTGTTTCTGTATAGTATGTCGTGTTTAAGCGCAGCGGCGTCAACTCTAATGACTGGTTCTTCCCCTGGTTTGGGTTTATCGTTTTCGTCTAATCGCAGATCTAACCTAGTACCTGGACCAGTGTAATTATGACCGGGAAGATGTTTTTCTCCGGGATATTTCGCCCATGGAAATCCAGGAAGATAACCCAATGATTTTTGTATATCTCCTGAACCGAAATTAGTTTTTGAAGCGTGAGCGACTATCATTTTTATCATATAACTTTAAAACCTTTTCCTTTCCTTTCTTCTAATCTCCTGTTTCGAAGTTCTCTTATTAGCTGTAATTCTTTCAACTCGTTAGATTGTTTCACTGCGTCGCTTATACTCTTTCCCGCTTGCGCGATTGAGCCGACGGCTTTCGCTCCGGTTGAAATGAGAGATTTGTTGTTTGAAACCAAGCTAGCTACATTTGGAATTATTTTTGAACCTAGAGAAAATATTGATGAAAAGATACCGTCGACCGAATAATCTTCGAATTTGTGTTGTTCGTGTTTTAGAATTAAACTCATCCTATTTTTAAATGAGTTAATTTAACGAAGAAATTGTGGTCTGTTTTTTTTTCCAAAAAAGAGTTATCTCCCTTCTAGAAGTTTCTAGACTAAAAATAACATTATTTAAAACGAGGCTATTAAAAAACCGGATGTTAAGCGAAACAAGGATGTTATTTTATATAAGGGTATTTTTAATATGCTTTTTTTGGTGGAATGTAGGAAATTGATTGAAGGTGTTTTTGGTGTATGAAATGTAAGGGTGTTTAGGTCTTTTTTTAAGTGTAAGAATTTATGAAATGTAGGGTATTTTTTAGTGTAAGAATTTTATTAAATGTAGGATGCTTTGCTGTAAGAATTTATGAAATGTAGGGAGTTTAGGTCTTTTTTGGGAGATTATATATTGGTCGCATTGTCCCCATGAAATGAAATGGAATGGGGAATTTCCATGAAACCAATCCATAAGCTCATACACTACTAATGTAAACATAGAACTGTATAGCCTATTGTCAGTAGTCTGACATACAGTTCTGTGATGTAAATAAGACTCAGTCAGACCGTAGCCGTACTAGTGTCAAGTGGCTTCCGAAGAATATAGACATATCACAATGACAAATATTTCAAACAAATATTTCTTTTCAAAAAGAAAACTTATCTAATAAAGCAAATGAAAACACTTGCCGGAGGATGTAAATTCGACGAAATCTCTGTAACTACGCTGGACGAAGTAAGCTCCCACCGCATCTCCCTTCAGTGATTTCCGCCTTTTCACAGCAACAATCCACTTCTTTCGAAGCTTCTTGTCGATTGGTGACAAATACCCTCCTCTATTTGAACATCCAGGAACACAACAAGTTTTAGGTATGTCGTAATCTGAGATCTGTAGCTGTCAAACAATATTACTAAAGCGTACGGTCGACTTCCGGGAACCTAGTCGGTGGAGCCATCTTCAGGGGCAGATAATCCGTGTTTGGTTTCCCATTATCTCAGCAAAAATTAACACTAACTAAAGAAGTAAGAGGTGTGAATTCAAAAGGAGCTGAAATTGAGGTTCGTATAACTTTATACCCCCACCTCATTCTTTTAATGTACCCCTACCCCATTGCCGAATAATATTCAAAGTAATATTTCTATATCCCAGGACAAGTACAATACCTCTTTGTTGGGATTGTCAGCAACCGAGTCATAAAAGATGAAGTATTCTTTGCCCTTTAAACCCCATCAGGTCTATTTAACGGGGCAGCCTGAAGATCTATATAGTGTTTCAGTCACTCCTATAGATGATTTGATAGATGATAAGAACGTTTCATCATTGTTCATTAATGGAATTATTGTCGACGATTGCAGAAGATCGGTATAGCCGTTATTTTTCAGAATTTCAACTTTTTCATTTGCATGACTTAATTAGGATAAATTCAGCATGTGGTGGTTCTGTTCCGTACATTGGCTATATTGAGGTTCCCATATCGGTACCACGCACAAATATTGAACTAGTTGTTTTATTTATTGTTGTTCGACAGTTCCTGTTATTGTTCGTAATAATACCCTTTCTAGGCAATTATCTTTGTATAATTGTGATGTAAATAATGTTGATGAGTGTTGGAATTCTGCTTTTCAGTGTATTTCAGGTTTACTTCGTGATTCTGATAATGTATATACTTTGAAATCTTCAAAAGAATATCAATATTGGTCCTGTGTTTCAATTTCTGGTGTTTGTCATTTACCAAATCGGTTCCAGGAAAACTACAAAATGATTCAAATAATTCTATCTTTCTTCCAACACACTCGGTGGTGTGTCAATTATCTCAAGTAGATCTTCTGCTTCTGTCAAAGATTCAAAGTTTTCATCCATTGTAGACTCTCTGGATATGTCTAATTTTAATGATCAGTTTTCTAGTAGTGAAATTCGCAAGATTAAAGATTTGATCTACAGTTATAAAGATGTTTTTAGTTTATCAGATATGGATAAAGGTAGGACATATCTCGTTAACATTCAATTTCTCTCTCTGAAAATACATCTTTAATATGGAAGGCCATTCAAGACAGAAGTCTTTGTTTGTTATTAGTAACTGGGTCCGTCAATTTCTGATTTTTCATTCGTAACTTTCTCTGTCATTGCTTCGTTTCTCATGAACTTGTTGATTAGTAACTGTCTTCTTCTTCCATCTCTCGTGACATCGTTATTAATCGCCGGTTTATGATTTATTGGAACATGCGTTATTAGTAGCTATCTCGGCCATTTCTGATTAGTAGCTGGACGTGTTCTCAGAAATTAGTACTGGTACGTTCGGGACTATATGCATATTTTATGACGTCATCGAGGCGGGGTCAGATACGAAACGAAAAAGAACAACTTCAACATTAATACGACCTTCACCTTTTGAGTAGATTTTTATGAGATGAATTCACGTGTTTTGAATTTAGTTTAGAGCTTGGCCTATTGCATCGACAAAAAATTAGGTAATGTATAGATCTTGGCATGATAGGTATTCAAATTGTTACTTATAGACAATATTATTAATCTCTTTTCTGTGCATTTTGAGTCTGTATTATATATGAAGTCTTAAAGAAATTATCCTGGTTACGATTTTCATACATTTCTTAAGAAGTTAGAAAGTAAGGGTTCTATTATTTGAATATATTTTTTGAACTTTTAAACACATAAGTCTAGAAACTTTATTTTTATTTTGTAAGTTCCATTGCAATGATCGACATCGCAGGTGTCACTAGCAAGGCAAGGCATGCTCACCACTGCGACTGCATTTGTCAACTCGGCTGCCCTTGCGGAGAGTCAACATTGCTAATTTTGTTTCTGTGGTATTTTAGGTTATGTACATGTAACATTCATTGTGTTTATTTAATTCACATATACATTGGTTTTGCCCTCATTTGTGACTTTCTGCTGTTGGTGGATATAAAGCTGCCATTGCTGTGAATATTTCTTACTCTATTGTAGGGGGAAAGATTGAAACCCAATGGCTGAATCCAGAAGAGCCCTATGTAGATACACGAGTTGTTTCTATGGAAGATTTTTTACAAGCTACTACTGGAAGCAGAGCAATTGTAAAGAATGCAGCAACTGTCAACACTTGTGCTCCTTCTATAACTATTACCCAAACAGAATTAAATCAAGATTATTGTTTTTTCGAAAACTCAATGATCAATATAACTGTGGCATATGGCTTCGGGATTAATTAATATTTGACTTCATTTGATTGGATATTTATTATGTTCGTTCGTTAATAGTTCAAGGAATGAACTTTCTTGTGATTATTTTCAAATTGCCCTATACAATGTACTTTTAGAGATATGACCTCTTGAACCTAGGCAAATTCACCATTTTGATGTATTTACTTTTGTATGTGGACAATAAAAATTATGTCAAACAATATTCGATCATTCCGCTTTCATATGATTTTATGACTGTACTGAATAACATGGTTTTGTAGATATGGGGAGTTGAATATAGGTAGGGTTGGAGATTTTGTCCTGAATGATTTTTTAAAACTATTGTTCTTCTTAATGAAGTTTGTAAATTTCATTTTTTGTTGTATTTGTTCATAAATTGACAGTGATGTTGTAGATTTACGAAATTTTAATAATTCTGTAACGAAACATGTCTTGCATCGTATACAATTCTAGTTTATTTCAATAATTGATATTACAATGTGATTAGGATCGTTATCCTTAGTTTTGCTAATTTCTTAGTGAGGTTCATATTTTCTAATTATCACATAAATAAGGTTTATATTAAGTAATACAGAAAATATTATGTTTGTTTAAACAATAAATCATTTTATTAACCGTCATTTTACATATTTTATTTTTTTTCTAAAACAATGTTAAACATTTAGAACAAATAATGCTCAATGGCCACTGCAGAATTTTTAAGTAGTTCCAAGTTCAGACCTGATACTTGCAAAGTAGGGAACAAATCATATTGTCCAGAAATTTTAGTCATTGCTGTCTTAATGATGAAAACATGATTCAATTCATAGGATTTAGTTCAAACCATCAATGTCCATCTGGTCTTCCAATGCACTGAGAACATCTAAATAATTATCAATTCCAAAAGAGGTAGATTCCCTAAACCTAATTTGATCCAATGTATGATGATTCATCCTAGTTTCCGGAACAATAACTTCATTGTTTTCTGTTTCAAAACTACAAATGTCTGTATCAAAATCTATTGCTTCCATATCAAGTTCTTCCCGAAAATTACAAAAAGAACTACAGGTTACATTTATGACATAAAAGATAATCATGCAATACAACGCAATTCTTGTCCGATTTTCTTAAAACTTGATATATTATATATGTAATGAGGAAGAACCCTTTGCAGCACCAACAGGGACATTCATAAATTTTCTTCTTGTTTTGTCTTGTTTACAGGCTGTTTATGAAAGTATGTACGCATATAACACATAACCTTAGGAAGACTTTTATCTAGTTTGGTTCTTTCAGATATTAATCAGGACAATAATGCAATTATCAATATTTTTTGTTTGTCAAGAATTTCTGTGTTAACTTATAGCCACATTTTTAAACCGCTTGACATCAAATATGGCAGACTACTTGTTCATGATCTTATGATGGATCTTAAAGGGAAACTATCCTCTATTTAATCGATGATTCATCTAATAGATTGTGTTTTCCTCATCTCAACCCACCCAGCAAAAAAAAAAAAATTTCCATGTGGGCGTATAAAAATATTTCAAATTGAATCAAAATAGCAATGGCCCATCGTAATACGCCCACCATTGGCAGCCTTAGTCATTCGGGCGGTGGACAAGAGCTATCAGTAAATGAAATATTTAAAATGTAACATTTTCATACTGCACAAGGTTCTTTCAAAGCCTTTTATTTTATTTTCAACAAATTTCGTCTAAATCAATTTCATCAAAATCTATCAAGAAACAATTTCTCTGTCATGTATACAACAAATTTTCGAGAACAAGGGCAATAACTCAATAAACATTTTTCGATTGGTCTGATTTTCTATAGGCTTTATCCTTAGGTGATAACAAATATTCACACCAAATTTCATCAAATATCCATCATGAAACAAGTTCTCTATTGTGTCCACAACAAATTTTCAAGGACAAGGGCAAAATATTTTTCGATTGGTCTGATTTTCAAAAGGCTTCCTCCTAAAGTAATCACTTACATTCCCACCAAATTTCATCAAAATTCATCAAGAAACAAATTTTCCAGAACAAGGGCAATAACTCATTAAATGTTTTTCGATTGGTCTGATTTTCAATAGGCTTTATTCTTAAGTGATAAGAAACATTCACACAAAATTTCATTAAATTCCATTAAAGGGGATCAGTCTTCATTTTCATTGGTTGATTTGGGTCTTGAATATATTTAAGTATCCTTCAGAAGCACTAGAAATGTACGAAAATTGTATATTTCCTTCAAATATACCTTAAATTAGAAATTTCTCCTTCTATTTCTATAGATGACTTTTCTATATATTGCATAGGATATTATAACTTTCAAATGCTAATAATTATGGATGCATATGGATTTGAAGGCTCAAATTTCAATGGTGAGTTGTGATAACCAGTACTAAATTGCTGAGCTACAAAAATCCCCATTTCTGAGACTCATCCAAATCGACCCACGAAAATGAAGCCTGTGCCCCTTTAAGAAACAAGCTACCTATAGTGTCCACAACACATTTTCTAATAAAATTTGAACGTGTTTTCAAGAACAAGGGCAATAACTCATCAAATTTCAGTTATATTTGATTGATTTTCAATAGGGTTCATCTTTAAGTGATAACAAGCACGCATACCAAATTTCACACATTAATGTGTGGGCGTATAAAAACTGGACCTTCTTGAGTCAGAACAAGTAAAATGCAGACATACAGTGATCACAATATACGGCACACATTATCATGCTGTTATACAAAGAAAATGATAACCTTTGATTGTGAACACTACGTCCGGTAATAAATGAACCAATTCCACGTTGTCTCAGCATATATGATGCCACTTTTACATTTTCACCTCCCTTGTCTGATCTAACTCGTTCTGGCAAACCCCATCTTTTAACTGCTTCCATAAAAGCTGTATAAACTGTATCAGAAGTGTTATTGGTACTGACTTGCAAAAACACAGGAAGCCTTGAGTAGCCATCAATGCCCCCATGAATTACAAATCTCCATCTACAATATAACAAATAGATTATACAGTCTTTAACTAAATGGATTTTAAATTCAACATCATACCAGATATCATTAACATGTTTAATGAATAAGACAGATATTTATTGAACATGCAAGAAATTTGAATCTAAATTATATGAAATCATTATACATAGTATGAATATCCAAATTTTCAAATCCATATGTACTGTAGTCTCTACACACTCATCATAGAAGTTTGGAAAATGGCATCAAACGCAAGAATGACAATTCTTTAAAATAATATTAAAAAATACCTTATTAATTTATGATTTCCATCGATGTGCCAGAGGGCATTGGGGGCCCTTACATTATAGCACCTTCTATGTATACGGTTCACATTTAGAAAAAGTCTTCTAAACAAAACTCCCTCTGGATCTACCAAACGACAAGCATCACTTATCCTAGATCGTGAAACATAAATGCCATCTGCTTGGAGAAGGGCTCTCACAGTCCTATAACCAGCATGAGGAAATTGCTGTTTCCTCTTTTCAATTTCTGTGCAAAGGTCTACATCTGAAATACTTCTGAACAAATTTGCATGTATTCCATAATCTGCCATATTCCTTGATATAGTTTACATTTAATATACGTGTGTTGTGTCGTAAGGACGGCGTAGCATAAGCAGGACAGGAAGAATCGAATATAAACAAATAAACTTTAATCATCAAATTCAGACATCATGGCGGTTACATACATGTGTGTACTACTTTCTTGTATTCATACGCATCATAGAAAAACATAGTCCATAAAGGAAAAGCAACTCCAATTAAGTATACGAGTGAGATTAATAAGCAATATAACATATCCCCCTCCCGAAGATTGATGCTCAATCTATAAGGAAAATAACGAAATACAATGTAGCAATTGCAAGAGAAATAACTTAAACTGAAATGCATAACCTTTGCAAAGTTAACATTGAAATCAATAGCATGCAAATTGTAAACATCAATAGTAAACGAAGTCTTTATCCTTGGTATGTGTTGATACTCGATTAGATTTTCGAATAATATCACTATTAGATGCACAATTTGAACTAGTATTATTATGACTAGTATCACTTTTACTTGCCAAATTACACAAAGATAAATGCTTAGAATTCCAAATTTTTCCATCACTTAACTTATATGTATTATCACTAACTTTCTTGATAACTTTGAGTGGTTGTGTATATCCAGGATTTCCTTTTAGAGGTTTTATAGGTTTACGGATACGAACGTAGTCACCCGAAGCAATGTTCGAACTCTTACAAGCACGATGAGAATCAGAATACGTTTTCATAGCACTTTGCTTATGTTTAACACGTTCACGTACGGTTTTATCACTTGAATCACATAAATTAGCAGGTTGAAGAACATGTAGTAAGGTTTTCATTTCACGACCATGCATTAGATCTGATGGAGCGATACCAGTAGTAGCATGGGGCGTAGCACGATATATAAACAAGAAATTTCGAACAGCAGATTTCCAAGGTTTCTGTTCAATAACGGCAGATATAACAGTATCTTTGAGACATCTGTGGAAACGTTCGAGTGCACCATTACATTGCGGATAATAGTTAGATGTTCGTAAATGAATAATATTACGTTGTTTCAAATAATCTTCAAAGTCTTGAGATACGAATTGAACACCATTATCACTAAGTAAATGATTAGGATAACCTTCTCTTGAAAAAATTGTTTCTAGAAACTCAAGCACATTTTCAGTAGTTATGTTAGGCATGAAACTAACTTCCGGCCATTTTGAATAATGATCTATCAAAGTCACAGCATAGCGATTTTGCATTGAAGCACTTTGAAATGGTCCAACAATGTCAATAGATACACGATCCCAAGGTTCTTTAGGAAACGGTATAGGTTGCATAGGTGCAGTATGTGTAGTAGCTGTCTTGTCGTGCGACTGACACGTAACACAGGATTTTATTGCAAGTTCTACTGCGTTATCCATACAAGGCCACCAATACAGCAAACGTAGACGCTGTTTAGTGCGGACAATGCCTTGATGACTCTCGTGGGCAAGTTCAATCAAGCGTGGTTGTAAAGATGCTAGCACAGCAAGGCGATTTTGTCGAAAAATCAAGTTGTCCTTGCAGGCTAGTTCATTACGAACGTTGTAGAACGGCAAAAGTTCCGAAGGAAGAATTTTCTTATTCGGCCAATTGTCTGCGATTTGTTGACGAACTTTTCCAAACAACTCAGACTGTTCACTTGCAGCTTGTAGTTCAGCAACGGAAATGGCTTGTAATTGACTATCTATGATGGCAATCATTTCCGAGTCAAAATCTTCTTCTTTCGAATCAGAGTAAGGTAAGGGTAGGCGAGACATACAATCTGCAACAACGTTGTCTTTACCTTTTTTGTATTCTACATCAAAAGTATACACCATTAGGCGAGCAGCCCATCTGGAAAGTCGCATACTTGAACGACCAAGACCTTTCGAAGTAAAGATAGTCTTTAAGGGCTGGTGGTCAGTGCGTAAAACAAACTTACGACCCCATAAGAATAAACGCCATTTTTCTATTCCCCAAACAGAAGCTAGGGCTTCTTTTTCAATCGTCGAATAACGTCGTTCACAATCACTTAGAGTGCGAGATGCGAAAGCAACAGTACGTTCACCAAATTCCGGATGAAGTTGAGTAAGAACTGCTCCTAAACCGTAATTCGAAGCATCAGTAGAGATGTAAGTTGGCAATGTAGAGTCATACGAAGCAAGGATTGGACTGGCAGCAATAAGTCCTTTAAGTTTGGTAAAACTCTTTTCAGCTGAATTATCCCACAGGAATTTGTAGAATTCCTGGTTAACCGACGTAAGGGTTCTGTTATTGTACTGAAATTAGGAACAAACCTAGAGTAGTAAGTAGCTGTACCAATAAAAGAGCGAACAGCTGTAGCATCAGTCGGTGTTGGTGCTGAAATAATAGCTGTTACCAGTTCTGATCTAGGTGATATTCCAGAAGCTGAAATAGTATGTCCTGAAAAGTTTATACTGGATTGTCGCAATCTACACTTATTCAGATTTAATTGTAACTTATGTTGATTTATTCTATGGAGTACAGCACTCAATCGTTGATCGTGTTCCTCCATATTACCACCGAAAATAGCAATATCGTCCAGAATACATTTTATACCTGGCAAGTCACCTAAAATTGTTGACATCATCCTTTGGAAAAAAGCAGGTGCAGAGGCAAGTCCGAAAGGAATACGACAAAAACGATACATTCCTTCGTGTGTTATGAAGCAGGTTAGATTACGACTGGACTCATGAAGTGGTATCTGATGATAGGCCTCTTGCAAGTCAATAACACTGAAAACAGTAGCATCCTTAAAGTCAGATAAAAGTTCATCAATATGAGGTAGTGGATGTTGGTCTACAACAATCGCTTTATTTGGTTCTCTGCAATCTAAACACAAACGAATACCGGTTTTCTTTTTTACGACTAAAATATTAGAAACCCAGGGTGAAGCATCACATTTTTCAATAACAGCCAATTTTTCCAAGCGTTCCAGTTCAGATTTAACACTATCACGTACAGTTACGGCGCAACTTTTGTAGCACTGGTTTAGCATTAGTATCAACCATAACTTTATGTACAAATGAGTCCACTACTGTATTGACAAGTACAGAGTTTGAAGAAATCACAAGACCCAATTTCTTTATTACGTCCATACCAATAAGAGCGGTATCACCGTATGTAATAAATACAGTCACATTTGCAGTTATATTCTCAAAGTCAATAGCAGCTTGCATACACCCAACAACATCAATAGCATTTCCTTGATATGATGTTAAATTCATAACAGGTTTAGAAAGTAAGGCAGTAGAGAAATGCTGTTGGTAAATTTTATGAGGCAAAGTTGTAACTGCCGAACCTGTATCGAGCAACATATTTACGTCAGATGATTCTCCAGTAGGTGTAGAAATATGAAACATACGGTATAATTTAGTATTAGCAGCAGTATTGACCGTAAATATGAAAACAGGATCCGTAACTGAATCTTCCATCTGAATTTGACACTCATTTCTTACAGTGTGTACATTACTTTGATCACGAGTTTTTACAGTGTATTGTTTACATTGATCTGTTTCGCACGTGCCTAATTCTTCACTAGAACTTGAACTGTCAATTGTATTCACCGAATCTTTTTCACGTGCAGACATACAAACTTTTGCAAAATGACCATGTTTACCGCATTTTGAACAAATAACACCTTTTGCTGGGCAATCGGTAGAATTCGCGAGATGTTTTGGGGATCCACATCTGTAGCAAGTTTTCTTTTCAGATTTAGACGAATTCTGTGTACCGGATTTTTCCGATTTGCGATTACGTGAAAAATTAGTTTTAGACTTTGTATTCAAAGAATTAACATTTCCTGGAGGAGAATTTGTACCCGTAGTACCAGTAAGCACTTTCGATTCACGTATGCCGGCTTCAATGGAGCGAGCAAGTTCAACCGCTCGTTGTAAATTTATTTCCGAACCTTCAGTTAACAAGCGTTCACGAATTTTCCGATTGTTAGTCTTTTCAATAAGTTGATCACGTATAATTTCATCGGCCATAATCCCCAAACTACATGTAGAGGCTAAACCGTGCAAAGCAGTGACAAATTCATCTATAGTTTCGCCGGGTTGCTGGCTTCGTCCGCGAAATTTTGACCTTTCAGAAACCGTATTCAATTCTGGTTGAAAATATTCTCGTACCGCTTGCAAAGATTCTTTAAATGTGTCACCTGGACAGGGAAAATTGTAGAAAATTCTTTGGCCCTCAGTGCCTAAGCAATGAATCAATAAAGCTCTTCTCTTTCTATCTGGCATACTTTCTGCAGAAATCAGCTCTAAATAATTCGTAAACATGCGCTCCCACACCCTCCATTCAATAGTAGGTTTACCTGGTGATGGTTTGTAGGCTGGAGGTAGTGGTATACTTGGTTTGTAATTGTAGAATGTATTACGTGCAGCAGGCTCGTCACTGTATGCAGGTAACGATGTGAGAGTTTCTCGGAATAATGTAGGCATATCCGATGTAGGAGAATCCATTTTGTAGTATCAAACTTGTTTACCTCGTCGCCAATTATGTTGTATCGTAAGGACGGCCAAGCGTAGCATAAGCAGGACAGGAAGAATCGAATATAAACAAATAAACTTTAATCATCAAATTCAGACATCATGGCGGTTACATACATGTGTGTACTACTTTCTTGTATTCATACGCATCATAGAAAAACATAGTCCATAAAGGAAAAGTAACTCCAATTAAGTATACGAGTGAGATTAATAAGCAATATAACAACGTGCCACATCAACTACACTGAAATTTTTTCATGAATCATTTCCTCTAAAAACCATTGTGGTATGAAAAATTTGGGTCTTCATCCAGTAGATGGTAATTGCTTTGGTTGTTTAAAAAAATACTCATTTTGAACATACAATTGTTGTGATATAATTACATACGCCTGTTCAAATAGTTTTCTAATGTTTTCAACGTCTGATATTGTTGATAACTGTGTCATCATTTCAAGAGTACCCTCCATGTCATCAACTATATCTTAACAAACTGTAGGCTGATTGCTTAGAGATGATATCAATCTGTTTATTTTCTGTCTCAGAAGTGTTTTCATTTCTGTTATGTCATCATGATCCATATTGTAGCTATATTATATATTCTCTTTAAAAGTTTTCAAATAAAAGTAGTAGTGTATAGTATAGTACTAGAAGGAATGGTTTTAGTTTTTAAATTTAATTTTGTTTGCACTTTTTGGCCTAATAGGATTAAGAACATTGAAATAACTAACAAAAGTTATATTCCAAACGTATGTTTGTTTACCCAAAAGGTGAAGGTCGTATTAATGTTGAAATTGTTCTTTTTCGTTTCGTATCTCACCCCGCCTCGATGACGTCATAAAATATGCATATAGTCCCGAACGTACCAATACTAATTTCTGAGAACACGTTCAGCTACTAATCAGAAATGGCCGAGATAGCTACTAATAACGCATGTTCCAATAAATCATAAACCGGCGATTAATAACGATGTCACGAGAGATGGAAGAAGAAGACAGTTACTAATCAACAAGTTCATGAGAAACGAAGCAATGACAGAGAAAGTTACGAATGAAAAATCAGAAATTAACAGACCCAGCAACTATTAACGAATGAAAAATCAGAAATTGACGGCTCCAGTTACTAATAACAAACGAAGACTTTTGTCTTGAATGGCTTTCCATACTTTAAAGCCTTTTATGTATCAGGAAGTTAAATACGTAAATGCTTCATATTAATCTCATTCGTCCTTCTGAAAGTCCCTTCTGTTAACCCGTAGTATTAGTACGCAAGAAAGATAATCTCTTCCTTATTCTTTACCCCGTATAGAGGAAACCCCAGATTTCAGTTCATTAGATCTTCGTTCTGGGTATTGGCAATGTGAGCTTGCGGAAGAAGATAAGCACAGGACTGCTTTCACAGTTGATCCTCTTGGGTTCTATGAGTTTAACGCTTTGCCATTCGGACTTACAAACGCTATGCTGCGTTTCAGAGGCTTATGGATCGGTGTATGGGTGATATGAACCTAATGCAATGTCTTATTTATCTTGATGATATTATTGTATTTTCCAAGTCTTTTCAGAAACATTTAGAGCGTCTAGAAGCTGTATTTATTAAACTTCGTGAAAATAATCTTCGTCTTAAACCCTCTAAGTGTCATTTTCTTCAAACTTCTATCAAGTACTTGGATCACATTATTTCCGAGGAAGGCATTCACACTGATCCAGATTAACTTTCTGCTTTGACTTCTTGGCCAGTCCCTTCAAACATAGAAGAAGTACGAACATTTCTTGGTTTGGGTGGTTACTTTTACCAAACCTGTAACTGATTTACTTATAGGTCACTCAACTAATAAGAAGAATAATAAAGATGTTCCAGTATTTTCGTGGGAATCAGATCAACAATCATCTTTTCAACAATTAATTGATTATCTAACGTCTTGTCCAGACACTCAATATATCTCAGTACATGAATATTAACATTCAAGGGAGGTAACCATAGTTCAGCTCAGACCATTATAATGTCAATTATCTAACATCTCCCCTTTTAAAGAAAGTAAATTACATTAAACTTTGAACACAAACTAAATTTAAACTGATTGTTCTAATCATCAAATTGAAGCTATGCACTGTCTATAATTCAATTAAACATTATAACGACTCGGGCGTCTAACAATCGACCACTTCTTGTTTGGTTTTGCACATGGTTTCGGACTACCATATCAGGTTGATTAACATCAGGAGGTCTATCGTTATAAATTTCATCTGGGACATCCTCGTCACTGAGTCTGATGAATATATTTCTGTTTGACGTTTAGATTTTATAGCTTCAGTTCTCGAACTTGATACTGGTGTATTGGTAGTTGTTTTAGAAGTAGTAACCTTCTGAATGTGTCGACGATTTCTTCTGAATTGACCATCAGCTGTTTTAACCATGTATGTTCTATTTTTACTCCTTTCTTTGACCATGTTTTATCAGTATCAATTTTTAATCTGACTGGATCACCTTCTTTTAAAGTTGATAATGGACGAACACCATGACGTTTATTATAGTGATATTCACAATCATTCTTCTTTTTCTCATCCTTCCTTTTTACATCATTATAGCTAGGCCATTTAGATGGAAGTGATGTTAATTCTGTTCTAATATTTCTTCCTATCGTAAGTTGTGATGGAGAATATCCTGTTGATAGTAGTGGTGTAGTACGATAAGCACTCAATGCTTGAAATATATCGTCTTGAAGTAGAATAGATTTAGCTATTTTCACTCCAGCTTCACAATGTCCTTGTTGATTCTGGCAGTGTAAAGTCTCTAAACTCTTTTGATGAAAATTCAGGACCATTGTCACTCTCCTCAGGATCACCCCATCTTGAAAACATGTTGCGAAGTTTTCCAATTACACTAGTGGTTGTGGTAGTGTGTAGATAGGCAATTTCTACATATCTCGAATAATAGTCTGTCACCACTAAATAGTGTTTGCTTTTATATTCACACAAATCGGCAGCTATTCTCACCCATTGACCTTTGGGTAATTCAGCCGTTGTCAAGGCTCTTTTCTTTGTGTAGGTTTATACATGTGACAGAATTCACACTTATAGATATATTTGGCCACCATACACATTCTCTTGCTCTCTCACGGCATTTGGTAACACCTTGGTGTCCATTGTGTATGTTGTTTAAAGTTCGCTCTCTTAGGCTTTCTGGAATTACAACTCTCTGTCTATGTACTAGAAATCCTTGTAGTACAGATAAATCTTCTCTAGCTCTAAAGTAACATCTAATATTGTCTTGAACTTTTGATTTTGATTTCGGCCAACCATTTGTATTAGTCAATCTTTCTGGCAAGCTTCATAAATTTCTTTCAGTAATTTACCTTTTATTGGTAGATTCTGTAGATATTGTTCAACATCGTTTTCTAAGATTTTAACTTCAATTTCAGTAGTATCTTCCAGTGGAGCTCTGGACAAAATATCAAACAATCATATCCTTTCCAGCCACATACTCTGCAAATGAATTAAATCTTCTTAGTCTCATAAGTAACCTCATGATGAACATTCTTTTTGTATCTGCGCCCATTTCTTCTCACATTCTGAAAGTGTTCTGGACTAAATGCTACAGGTTTTAAATCTTGACCATCTCGCACCAACACTAAAGCTACTGGCATCAGCACTTACTACTATTGGTTTGCTTTGATCACAAAATGTTAAATTTGTTGCAGTGAAAATTTTCATCTTAATAGTTCTGAAAAGATTCTTCTTGATCAAGACCCCAAAACCATGCAGTATCATTTCTCAGTAGACTAGTTAAAGGACTTGTTAGTGTCGACAGACTTGGAATATATCTTCCCAACATTCTTCGTAACTCCGTGACATTTTCTGGAGACTTCACATCTATGATAGCTTTAACCTTCTTTGGATTAGAACGTAAACCTTCTTCGCCAACTATATGCCTAAAATATTCTAATGTTGATTTTCTAAAAATACATTTGGCTTTGTTTAGTTTTAAACCTGAATCTTCCGTTCTTTTCATTACCTTCTCTAAGTTTCTATCATGTTTTTTCTATTGTTCTGCCATAAATTATAACATCATCCATTATAGCATCTGTACCATCTAGACCATGAAGTATATCTGTCATGACACGCTGAAATATTTCTGGAGCGCTAGTAATACCAAAGGGAACTCTCTTAAAATGGAACCTTCCAAATGGAGTTATGAACGTTGTTAGTTTTTGACTATCTGGATGCAATGGCAATTGGTAAAATCTAGATGAAGCATCCAATTTGGAGAACACCGTCATTCCTACTATCGTAAGTCTTTCACGTTTGACAGCTTCATTCAGTCTCTTCAGATCTACACATATTCTTACTTTTCCTGTTGATTTTAAGACTGGTACCATTGGAGCACACCAATCTGTAGGTTTTGTAATCTTCTGAATGATATCATCATCTATCATGCGATTTAATTCTTCCGTGACTTTGTCAATTAATAGATAGGCAACTCTTCGGGCTGTTGAAACGCTGTAATACGCAACACTTCTACTTAATAGATTTGTAGACTCTCCCTTTTCTTGCTTTTGAGTCTTCGTCTTCGTCAGTTCAGATGTATAATTCCCTGTGATTTATACAAGATGTTGAGGTTAATGTTCCGGATTGTATCCCAGTGATTGATTCCGATATTATTCGCCAGGCTCAGAAGGAATGTAAGATAATGTAGGATAATGTGGTAGCCGTATTTTAATATATAATATTCATCATGTTTCTGTTCTTTATTTCTGAAGTATAGCCTTAAGTTTTTTTTCTTCCCTAGTTTATCAACGCTAGCTTTAAGTTTACAAGCAGAGTGAGCACTTTTCTTTATTTTTACTCAGTTTAAATTCTAATCACTCTCCTATATAAGACTTTCTTCCTTTTTTATTCTTCACTTCTGTCATTTCACTTAATATGGGGTGTTTGTGTTTGATGTCATCTTTGTTGGTAGGTTATTATTCTTTTATTTAATTTTAGTTTACACACTGGACAAATCTATTTTATTCAATGCATTTCTCCTTTAGCAATGTAATTTTGTAATAATTTATTAAGTTTAAAGCTGTTTTCATTAGCTACGACAGCCATCTTTTTTTCTTTTAGTAATCTTAGGCTTCATGGTTATTTAGCCTACACCTAATTTTGTACAAGTTTAAAATAAGATTGTTTATGTATTTCTTCAATTATACATTTCTAAATATGCATGATTTGTATTTTTTTTATTTATTTGTGTTGTATATATATCAAATGAATTTCTATTGCTTTCATTATTTGTATTTATAACAATTATTTATGTCTATTCAGAGTTATTTGTTTAGATTATTAATGAAATATATCGAACCCCGACCTGGAGTTTCATTGGTGTTGCACCTTTAAAACACTGTTACACAATCATCAAGATGAAATGTAATGTATGGTCAGGATATAAGTTCTATCCATGAAATACCAAATTTAGCACAAGATTATGATGAAATCTCGCACTAGTTCTCACCTCTAAATTAATGACTTATATATAGAATAATATTAGACTAGGGTAATGGCCTTCTTTATTTCCTAGTAGCCTAAATCATAATAAACGTACTGAGAGTAAGATATTAGTATTTCAACAGTTTTTGCCTAGCTAGAGTAAGCAACTGTTTAGCAGCCGAATTATCTGGAAACGTGTTCGAGCATAATGTACCAGGTACAACTCCCAGAAATATTCGGCAAAAAAACTTCCGGACACGTTTACAAGATAAAAAAAACTGATGAATTTAATGAAATTTTACAGTTTCTCACCATAATCCACTGGGTCAGAAAAATATTCACAATCTCTAGTTTTCCCACAAAGGCATAAGATTTGTTTATTGCTTCGAACCACAACTAAACGAAATTATCTCTTTATACTAGTTTACATTCTGATTGTGGAATACTATCTATTGGTACTACTTTTAATGTGGACATTTTTTATATGACCCAAACATGTTACTCCAAGAACATCAAGAACAGCCATGCATTGAATCTAAACTCTCTTCTATTCTTGGTAATGGGTAAGAGTCTTTGATTGTCTTTGAGTTCAGTTTTCTGTAGTCAACACATAATCGTAATACGCCACTTTTCTTTCGCACTAACACAATAGGAGATGCGTATGGACTGTAACTGGGCAATATCTTTTTCAATCAAACTATTGATGTGTTGTCGTACTTCTTCAAGTTGACCTGGTGGAATGCGACGGTATGGCAATTTAACTGGTACGTCATCTGTAGTGTGAATCTGATGTTTAACAAGAGAAGTAAAGCCAATATCATTGCTGCCTTTGCTGAATACATCATGAAATTGAGAAAGGAGTGATCTTAAGCGTGAACGTTGATTATCTGTCAAGAAATCAGGCAAAGAAACTGCAGGTATTTCAGGCTCCCATCTTTGACGATTGTCTCAGTTGAACTTATATCTCTTGCTTTATTGATGAAGATCTCATTATTGTCAACAGTAAAACGAACCTAATCAGAATCAATGGTACCTTCCATCAAAGTTCCTAATCGTGTGTGTGGTTGAATCCAAATATCTTCATTTGACATGTTTGCTACCTTCACTAAATAACGATTTCCCAAAGACATTACAGCAGTACTGCAAACAAGTAAGTTATTGGTAGGTGCGATTTGTTGAAAAGTTCTTGAATGATTTTTTACTTTCAGAAACCCTTCTTCCAGTAGTTACGACTGTAGTAAAAGAATTTGCCGGAATACGAACAGGTTGTGAACCAGCTACTCTTACAAAACCATTTATATCCTTGGTATCTGTAAAATGACCTCAACAGTTCAGAGGTTAAAAATTTTTCTCCAAAAGCATCAATCAAACCTTCAAATATTCTCTTGGTTTGCTCGACGAAGTTTTATTTCTTCTTTGGCTTCACCTTCCAAGTGAGAAAACACAAACTGTGCTTCTTCTTCCGAGGACAAATTTAAACTACCAATCACTGCCGAAATTTCTTCAATCCATTCATGAACAGTTGGATCTTCAGATCAGTACCTCGGTCTACCTCTAAACTTTTTAGTATCTCGACTCTTACCAAGATAAACTACAGGTTTGTTAGCAAATGAGGGTGAGTTAAAATTTGGACTAGAAAAACGGGGGACAGGTCTGTAAGGAAACCTAGGAGTAAATTGGGCTTCTAATTTACTTTGAGCTTATTCTTGTCTCAGACTTTCTATATCGTAATCTCTCTCTGAACGTTTTGTCCCTGACCAAATCCCTTGATTTACCGTTACAATATTCAAATACAATCAATTTGCAGATAAAAATGACTTTGGACAAAAACAATCAAAAAAATCATGAAAATTATCATTAAAGTAAAATTAGTGGTAAATGTCCCTTTAAATTATGAAGTGTCAAGAGAAAAGAGAAAATGTGCAACAAAGTTCCAAATGAATGTCAGTCTAGGATCGAAGAATGTTCTTGAAAACTCTTCTTGTCCATACTGCTAATATCCACCAGTAAACCACTGTTGATATTCACCAGGTAATAACAATGACCAGTTAATCACATCACTTTCACTCCACCAGATCAAAGTTCAAACATGAACAATTCAGCTAATCTCCAGTGTGGTCATACTGTGAAATATGAGCCATGGTATATCAACAAGTGCAATATCAAGGTATGGGATATGTGAAGAGGCCTTCTCTGTCACATATAGATAAAATTCGTTTTGTAGACGGTGATGGAGGAAAAGGACAACGTAGATTTTACACTCTCTCAGATCAGCAATTCTTCTGCAGTACTTGACACTTGCTCGAATAAGAAAATTAAAACTAAAAAAGCTGAAATTTAATTTCGAAATGTCTCAGGAGTTCCAGTAAAAAAAAACTGGCGAGATATATCATCATTTATTATTAGAGGAGCACAATTATATTTGTACAGTTGATAGAACCTAATTTTAACTTCATTCACAATTTCTTTCATTGTTTTCTCTCTCTACAAGAACTTTTTCTGGGCTAGTTGAATGGTGAGTGGTAAAAATTTTGGAACGATAGTACTGATATGATATTGTGATTTCAACTATTTGCAAACTAATTATATTCCAAGAATGTATCGGTTTGATTCTCCAAAATATACAGGCCTAGGGTGGAACAGACACTTTATTTAGAAATTAGGATTAAGGGTCTTGATGTTGGGTTTTCTTCTGTTCTGATTCTGGTTATGTACTGATTGTGATCTGAAATTATAAGAAGTATAATGTCTGTTATGTACTGATTGTTTTTAGTTTACTATGAACAATATTATCATTTAAGTTCTTATTTTTTGAATAATATGCAACTATCATTTTCTGCTTATAGACAGGAGGGAATTTCATTTGAAGGCTCTTATAGTGGGCATGGTTGTATTGAACGGGACAACAAAGGGTGCTATGCCTACATTATGGTGAATATTTAGTCCTATAGGTCTTGCTGTATCCAATGTCTCAAACCAATCGGCTTCCCTAAATTGACGGAATTTGGTTGTTTCATCTTCGGGCAAGTCAATTTATATGCGCTCAATTGGGATTAGGGTGAGATCGTCTATTGAATGGTCATCGAGGTTGAAATGATTAGAAACAGGCTTGTCTTTCTTTAATTTGATATCCGACCTATGAGCATTAAAACGAGTTCGAAAATTATTTTTAGTTTCTCCTATATATTGTTTGGGGCATTTCTTGCATGAAATTAAATATATTACATTCGAATGTTCACATGTTAGATGTTCCTGTATCCTGTATTCGTAGAGTTGCTTTCAAAATAATTAGTTTCTGATATAAAGGGACATGTTTTGCATCTACTGGACAAACATGGAGCACTTCTTCAAGCCGTGGTGGGCGTATATGGCTGTGGTTCACTATCTTTTCCTAAAAATACTCGACAATCTTTCAAATAATGTTGTAATTCAGCGCTATGAATAGGACATGGACATTTCTCAGCAGACTGTTGAGAGAGTTCGGTTTTATTTGCTGTTAAATGTTCATGTTTTTCCACAGAGTGTTTATCGGTGGATGTTTTTATTTGTGGTGATTGTACACCAGATTGTTTTGTATGTGTGTTAGATTCATACCGAAAGCTGGGATTATTAAAGTAGGATATACAACCGAATGTTCCTTCTAAAATTTAGGAGCACGTTCTGTCCATTTTGACTGCAGGTTGTATGGCAGTTTATTAACCACTGGGTTTATCCCAATAGAAGAGTCTATCCCATTAGAGGAGTCGAAATATGATAACACGAGTTCATATTTCTGGTTACTTTTGACACATAAAATTTCTAAAAGCAAATCGGATAATTCATAAAGTTTATGATGATCTTTTTCTGTCAGTTTATGGAATTTTGACAGTCTGTCCTTTAGGGATCTTTCGATGAGTTCAGGACTTCTGTGTCTTTCATCTATTCTAGACCAAATTTTATCCATCCGGATCTTGAATGTTGGCAAAGCTTATAGTGTCTGCACACTTGCTGGATTCCGGTCCGAGATATTTATGTCTACTTCTTCATCGAAGCCATTTTTTTATGCTCCTCAAGCTTGTCACTAAAGTTGATTAGTCTGGAGATATATAGGTGATTACTGATGTTTCGTTTGAAATATGATTAGTGAAAGTGTGGTTAGTGTTAGTTACTGGTACATTGCTCTCTATGTGTCCTTGATCTGTCACCAGTTCATTGATGTATTTCTTCACCAAGTGATGGATGCACTGCGGAATTTGAAAAAAGACCCTAATGTAAATTTGACTTAAAACGTCTTAAGATTATTGTATTAATTGCGAACTACTCACTATTATTGTTTTTTAAAAGAATTTTACCTGTCAATTCAGCAATTAGTTTGCCGAAAGAAATTGAATGGGAAATACTTCTCCTTGGGGATTTTGGGGAACAAAAAGATCTACAAGGAATGAGGTACAGCAAATAGACCAATCTTAATCAGAGGCACATGTAATAGTTTATGTAACTTGATATTGATAAATTTAATTTTCTAAACTCGAAGTCCATTTAAGATCTCGAGAATCTTGCCATTCTTGGTGCAAACGTTTTTGATCTTCCATGGATTATCCCTTTTCTTTTACAACTGTGATAACTGGTATAAATAGAGTTCAGTAGACTTTCAATCTCTGACCGAGATTTGTGATTAGTACCAACAACGACCATTGAGACCAATGGCGCGAATATTACAAAATGGAAAATGAATGGAAAAAACTCGGGTGTTCCAAATGCGGAAACAGTTATAGGAAAACTATTGCTATTTTTCTTTTTTGCCGAATGGGAACTCTAAAGATATCAAATTTCACCTTTGACATTTTTTTTTTGCAAAGATTTCTTCTAAATGTTTTTATTATTTACTGAATTAAAAAAATCTGGCATTACGTTGAGATATAAACAATCACCACCTTTAATACCAATAAAAGTAAAACATCAGCAACAATGGTATGGCAATCTTGGATACAACGGTTTGCAAGGGAACGATGTCGAAACCGAAAATGGAAACCAGAAAGATATGGATGGATGCTTGCGTAACCGGGGTTTTAGTGTCTCTACCCTTGTAGTCTTCCTGTTTTGTAATTTAGTGACAACGCTAATTCTCTAGTTTTACCAAAGTTTGTCTGCGGCTTCCACTAACCTTTTAAATAGATCAACACCTTGACCATGATATTCCACCACATCAGTTTTCCCCATACCATGCATGTTAGGACTCACAACACTCAAAAATTCTCGAGTCAAGTCGCTATTTTTTTATTTGCACGTTCTAATTTGGAGAGTGCGTTCTGTAGTGTGACGCCAGGCATAGGTCTGCTTACTCCTCTAGACACTTGATACCACTTTTCATTCGGAAATACTTATGATTGATATATTTCCTCATGTGAAAGGTTCATTAGCTGCTTACTATATATGTTTCGCCAAAATGTTGTTTTGTATTTTGGGTTTCGTGTTGTGTTCTGATCGTTAGTACTTAGTTTATTTATGAAAATGAAATTATCCTCAGACATGAGAGATTCATTCAGGTGTTGTGAGCAGTTACATAAGTTAAGGATGGGTTCCTCAATTTTCATTTTTTAAAATGAAAATGCTAATACTTATATGAATAGAAAGTAGAGGTGTTCTTATGAAAAAATACCAATTTGTGTACATATAATTTATTATTAAGAATTACCAGCAGAATTCCAATGAGTTACCGATCAAGAAAGGTCAAAAAGTCTTTTTTTTTAATCCAGACTGTACATACTTGGACATTTATGTTTGATTAAAACTCTTAACTTTATATGCAATAAGATCATAATAATATGATTAAGAATACATGATAATTTATTAGAAACACCAATTAATCAAATACATTGCTTAATTTGACACTAAAAAAATAAGGAAACCCATCTTTTAGTGGTCTACTTTCAATTTGACTAGTTCAAAGTTTTCATAGTCATCTTGCCCAGGCTTTCATGCGACATATTGGGAAGTTCCCAACGAAAATTAGTGGTAGTCTGCTATTTTGATCAGTGGAGTGAAATTCACATAAATCACATCATTTTCATTGGCTAGAGCGACATGGTCAGTTGCAACTTGTAGCATTATAAACAAAATTTAGCTTCTAAATGCTATGTGGTTGCAGGTTGAAAGAGATTGCAGCATGGAGGTTGACAGACAACCTCTTACAACTGTATAAATATTGTGTTGCTATCTCTATTTGTTGAAAATAAAATGTAAGAAATCCAGTCTATCAACGTTTGTAAGTTTTATCAATTTCAAGGCCACATATGACAGAGCCGATAGACAGAATCTCTGCGGAAAACGCAGATCGAGCGGAATAAATGATGGTTTTTACCAATGCTTCGAATGCCTGTACAAAGATGTTAAATCACGAATAAAACTTAATGACTATAATACTGAGTGGTTTAAAATCAATTCAGGTCTAAAACAAGGATGTTTACTTGACTCATTCCTATTCATTGTGTATATAAAGGGACCTCGTTGATGCCCTTAATGATCAAAATGTTGGAATCAAAATAGGAAATAGGAAGGTATGCATCATACTTTACGCATCAAACTAGTTTTATAGGCAAAAAAAATGACCTTCAACTATTGAATCTGTATATGGTAAATTCCAACAATTCCAATGTCATTCATTTCCGCCTGAACTCGGTAGCACAAACACCTCATGGCTTTAAATGTGGTGACAGCAACATTTACATATTTGTAGTAACTATATTTATTTAGGTATTTTCTTATCAGAACATATGGAATTCAAATGTTATGTGACAAAGGCAGCCTCGAGAGCAATGAGTTTACTCTTAGGGTTTCCTAATAGAACTTTTATAAAACTGTACGATAGCTTAGTCTTCCAAATTATTAATATTAGGGAGCTGCAGAGTAGGGGGCACATGTTTAGTTGCATAAATGTCATACAAAATAGAGCATGTAGATATATCCTGGGAGTAGGTGGTTTAGCCCCAAATCGCATAGAAACGGGTAGATATGAAGGCATCCCCATTGAAAATAGAGGATATTTTAACTGCCCTGATACCGAGGAACATTGTCTCCTGAGGTGCCCATTATGCACCAACTTGCAAGTACTTGGATCAGAAAAAGCCAAAATTTATTCCCAAATTTTTATTAATTAGCAAACCAAGAAAAAATGTCTTTTCTTTTGTCCCATCCTGAAATATATCATTTAACAGCCAAAACATGCTTTGATATGTTTAAACATAGAAAATGTACCCTTATCGATCAACCTAAATCAAGAATAATTTAAACGACTTTTTAATATGTAAAATTAAAAGATCTTAATGTTAAAATCGGTATTTATATTTTTTTGTTGAGTTTTTTGGTGAGATTTGCAGTCAAGGTATGGGACGAAATTAATAGCTTGATATCTGCCTGTATGAAATGTTGTGTTGCTATCTCTATTTGTTGAATATGAAATGTAAACTTCTTACTGTATGTCATACGAAATTTGTTTTAATTTTGAATAAAATGTGACTCAGATAATCGACTACTTATGCCAAAAATATACCGTTTATTTTTAGCATAAGTAGTCGATTATCTGAGTCACATTTCATGCAATTCTAGGACTAATGAGGAAGATTTGCATACATTCAAGACTCAAATCAACCACCCATGGCCAACCATGGCCTTTTTGTGTGAAAATGCATATCAATTTTTCTTTTCCATGAAAGTGGTCCAATTTTGTCGAGTCTGAATTTTAGGTTGAAAAATCGAGACCCAATTGGTCCGTGAGCTGTCATTGGTACTAGCGTTTTGCTTCAAGTAACAAGAAACATGTTAATTAAGCAGTCTTTTTCAGAACAAAACGTAGAATAGAATAAATGACATTTTTTGTTTATTTATGAATAGTTTTGGTAAAGGACGGCGATAAATCAAAAGTTTGAGAAAAATTGGCTTTAGAACATGTCGAACTGTTGGAGATGTTTTACGTTTTACACGGAAAGCAGCGATTTGATAAGATTGTACGCTAACGGATACAGCCAATCAGAGCACTGGACAGAAAGACCGAAAACATTATGGCTTAGCGTTTACAGACATTTTGTGGATGCCTCTAATTAGCTATATTCGCTAGCTTACAATCCAATCAAATCGCTGCATTTATTGCAGTCATGGACATAAGACGTATTAGATTGACATTGACAAGCAAGCATGGTTGGCGCTTCTTCGCGAATTGCACAAAAAACGTCATACATGGACGCAGTTCAAATGTGATAAAGTCGAACGTTAACTGAATAATTTGAATACAAGTAAATATCTTTTATTGTTTTGGTTACAGAAAGGTTAGTTCTGTATCAAAATATTAACTCCTCCCCCTTTGATCTTCAATTCAAATTAATTGTTAAAGTTAATCTACTTTAAATCGAATCCACGTGATGTTTATAAGTAGTTAAAAACAGCTATTTGCCCTCTAGTACATCAACTCCTCCTCTTGCACTTAATATGGACAGATGTCTTCATTAACTTTGTGACAATGTCGTTGCGGTGAGCCCCTCCCATTGAGAATTTTGTTTGAATGAAGTCCCACTATGAATTAGATCTTCTGTACAAATCGAGAAGGCGTTTTAGACCACACAAGGTTTGTCAACATTGGGATATAGAAGAAATGTTTGCTTTTGTCCTTAACTCTCCCCTATAGAAACATAATAATACTTGTATGGTCATAATGAATAATGAAATAAGGTTCAGTAAACTGTATTGAAAATAAAGATGATTGGCCTTAACCAATGAAATGGGTTTGGCTTATTTATTGATAAGCCGTCCTTCTTAGGATTGACGTGACGGTTCGCGTGTCTACTAGATCATGGTTCAAAATACTATAGGCCTCCTTACTATGGGAATCATAATATACTTGTCTTTTTGATATCCACTGCCAATTTTTAATACATTCTTAGCAGACTACACTGCCATTAATAATTTGACAATTTTTCGAAGAGGTTTTTGCAACTGGAGGTAAAAAAGATAAACCTAGCTAACCTTTGTGTTTAATGTTGAAATTCAGAGGAGATATTCAGGAATATTTATAACAATGCTGCAAATTTAGCCGACAAACATTGCATGTCAGGAATGTAGCTGTGTTCGTGAAATTATCGCGACAACGTAATTAAAAGGTGAAAGATCTGTTAAGAGATATTTGATTCTTACATGAATGGTGGAGGATTGGGTAATAAAGACTATGTACGCTACTAAACGCCGTAGACGTACGGTAAAAAGGTAAGAAAATATTTACAAAAATTGTTATCCTGGAATATAATTTCTCTTAATGTGATTAATCTAACCAGGAAGTGTACATATAGGATGATGATTTGTTTTACTACACTATGATAGTAAAACATGTTTTAGTAGTTTGAAGTTAGTGTTCGATAAAAATGAATGTTGAAAAAAAAATTAGACAAAAAATCAAATTAAATCATTAAATTTTTATCATAAGCTACAACGTGCTTAAAACAATTATTAAGCCATTGAATTCCTAATTGAGTGATAATAATTACTCTGATATATATATGACTAATTAAGCATTGTGGTTTTCGATACCAATGAAAAGGAGGAAAAGACCTTCTTTATAGAAAAGGTGATAAAAGTAATATTGATAAGATGCAAATATTTATAAATTTAATATTTTTGTGATCAATAAAGAAAATAGTAATAGTAGAATAGTATATGATATTGAACCAAACACAAAATTTTGATTTAAATTTGTTTCTGGTGTTGTTTGAAAATATTTGATACCGACTTTTGTTTGAAATGATAAAGATAGAAAAGCAATAATTAGAAAAATAATATATATATATAATAATTATTAATTCAAGTTTTACTTTGAATTATAATTTACTATAATTAAATGCAACCCATTCGACTATAATTTCAACCAATTCATCATAAATATAATATGTAAAGTTTTGAGTTATATTTTCTTTTCATTTCTATTTTTTCCTCATAATTCAATTAAATTATCTTAAAAAGCTCTAACCTTCACAGAAGGTGACACACTGCAAATTACAATTGATGTTGCTTTGATTTTGAGCTATCTAAATTACACGGATTATTATATTTTTCATTCACATCTGAATTCTGAAATTCAACATCAGTAACATGGATTTATCATTGATCTTAAATTTCACTTTTTGGAAAACTAAAATTGCCTTACTCTAAAATGTATTAAAAAAACATACATTAATTAGCCTCACCATTATTTAGTCTCAACACATTCCAGTTGAGTCATTCATCTACCGCAAGGTTTCGGTGGTATTATTGAACATGTGCATGTCTAGGCTAAATTTAATACACAATCCAAGGCTTATATAAATTTAAAGACCTTAACGGACTTCAAGTATAACATCCGAAAATGAAGCGAATAAGAACAATTTGGAGAATGTCTTCATTGTTATTAATTTTACAAGTTGATTATAATAATAAAATACTTTCACTGTTAAAGTGGTTGATCAAATATAATTATATTTTTGCGAAGAATTGGGTTTATTTTTGAAATTGAATATAGCAATAATTGTTAAATACCTCTAAATTGAAACTGAAAGATGATCGTAATTGAAATGATTAATCATGTTCAGCTGTAAGCTGCAGTAAAATTATTAAAAAAGCTTACAAAACTGGAATGGAGTAAATTTTGACTTAAGATGACGGTTTAAAAAGAAAGATTTTAGTCTATGGAAATAAAAGAAAATTATGATTTTTTGAAAAAATATTAGTAGTTCAATAAGGTACGAAATTAATTCGAAAAGAATTCAGTTTTAAAACTTTTGAGAACGTAGTCTCATAAACGCACTGGCCTAGGTTACAAAGTAAAGATTTAAGATGAAAACGGAGTGCAAGTTAAAGGTTAAGGCAGCTAAAAATGTTAATAATGAATAATGTCAATTCTTTTGGTGAAATTGCTCTGCTTTCCGTAAACAATTGCAAATATATTACAATTATTGTAAAGAAATGGAAATATACGAGGTACAATTTACGTCTATCTATTTTTCGTATACACACCGGACTGGAATCGAGGGGATATATCAAAGGGATAGATGTGCCATTTTGGAAGGTTGATTTTAATCTTGAATATATGTAAAAGTCTTCATAATCGCATAATTCCTCTAAAAATACTTCAAACTAGGAATTTTACTCACTTTCCGTATATATGTCTTTTCCATATATCACAGAGTATCTTAAATTGACGAGTCGTCATTTTAACATTCAATCGCGGATAATTCGGGACACACATGGATTTGAAGGCTCAAATTTCGACGGTGAGCTTTGAACACTATTACTATTACTGATTGGCTTAGCTAAAAAAAAATCCCGTTTCTGAGACAAAAGTATGATGGGTAAAAAAAGGGGCAATAGTCCCTTTAAATATATTATTTAACAGATTAAACACTACAATGGAATTTGTTCTGCACCCAAAACCAAGATAACGTGTCTTATCTTATTAGAATTATTAGTGAATACTGACTATACTTTCAACCAATTTCACATTTATAATATCACAATAGTATCACAATATATCAATTAACAATAACCTACTTGCAAAGCAATTCAAAGAAGTAACCAACAAATAGACCAGACGGTTGTAAACATTTTCTGTGGTTCAGATGCAATTTTGGAATACAGACAATTCCAAATATTCCCCAAATAAGCAAGATGTAAGCATTCATTTCACACCATGTAGTTTTTAGATATTTCTGTTGCCATCACTATCATCCGTTGGCATGCAACGCAAAATGAGGAAATGCAGTGGAATTTCAGACTTTTTTTGTATATATGAATATCTACAGAAGAACGGAATTTTACTTTATTTTTTACCTAAATTAGTATATAACATGTATCAGGGTAGACCGAAACATCTGCCTATATTCAATCCTTTGATAGCTATTTTGCAAGTTGTCGGCTGGTGTAGCCGATTACTGTCAAAATAATTATCAGAGGCTGGAATAGATGCTTCGGACTAGTATTAAGGTGGCGGTGAAGGGAACCCTTAAAAATTCCTCAGAAATGACTATTTTCGAATGTTTACCGTGACATTGTTTTGTCAAATTGCTTTTAGTAAATGTTCATTAAATATTTTTCAAAAATCTTGCTTCAATTAAATCATGCTGAATACCATAGTAGTTTTCGAATATTGTATCGGAGGTGCTATACTACACGAAACAATTGTCTCAGCTAAGAAAAGTCTAAAGAGCCAGACTAGCTGGTTATCTGACCACACATATATTGCTGATTTTGTTAATAATCAAGCTCACAAATGGATCAGACCATAATGCACACAAGCAACGACGAAAAAAGCACACAAAATATATTAGTATGCGCATTGCGATATATCAAAACATATATAATGGCATTTCAGGCTCTTATTTGCTGAAGACCACAGAAAGGTTAGCTGGAGTTATGAAACTGAAATTATAGAATCTTGTGAGTCAGAAACAAGTTTGGATATCATAGGACTAAGAGGTGAAGGAAACTTGTTTGATAGTAAGAATACAGACTAAACTTAAATGCAAATTTCGTTTCTTTTTTGTTTTGCAATATGTTTCGTCTCCATTGTAATCTAACAAGTATTCTACCCCAGTCCCATTCTAATGACGTTATTTTTAACCATTTTATTTCTTTTATTTCATAATATTCACGTATCATCTTTGTCTGCTCTAAGCTGGCGCTTGTTTGCTCCTTTATCTGCTTGTGTGCGCATTTTAGTCACACCATCACCATACTCCTGATTTCATATCTAGAAATTTTTATTATATTCCAAGTGTTATTAAAGTCGACAGTAAAGAAATCTTACTAGATCTAGACATTATTCATTGTAGATATTCATAGGTCATGCAAGGTAGTCATTATTTAAATCTTTAATTCTGATTAGTTCTGGAGGTTTACTATTGATGGGTTACTAATGACAAATAGTAACTATCCTCCCTCAGACATTGTCAGACCAGCAGATTTCTTATTGGTGATACAGTAACAATTAACGACTGTCCGAGCACAATGTTTACAGATTTGAATTTTGCCAATCCTTTAGTAGGAAATAAAATAACAATACACTACAGAGTCTTAGATTGTCTATTGATTGATGAATATGCTAACCATTGAGAATATTTTTATTTGGAAAACTGATTTTTTAGCGGGTAATTTTCAGTCTGCAAAGAGGAAATTTCTGGAGGAGGTAAGTGTGATTATTTCAAAAGAGAAAACACTGAACCTTATATTTCCATGAATTCATAGTCTTTCTGAGAAAAATGACATGCAGTTGAAATATTTTGAAAGTTTTTGAAATGAGAGAAGTTAAATTTTTAACTTACTGTGTTTGGAGAGAAGATAGATCTGCTTTCAATGCAGGAGTTATGATTTGATATGTATCATAATGCAAGGGCTGTGATTTGATATGTATCATAATGCAAAAGCTATGATTTGATATGTACCATGATGGAAAAGCTATGATTTGATATGTACCATAATGCATGGGCTGTGATTTGATATGTATCATAATGCAAGGGCTGGGATTTGATATGTATTATAATGCAGGGGCTTTGATTGGATTTTTAACATAATGCGAATGAATTGAAATAAATTGAGTTTTACGTCCTACTTATCATGATGCAAGACCGGCTATGACTTGATTTGTATTACGAGGCAATGGCAATGATTTGATTTGTATCACAATGAAAGGGCTATGATTTGATATGTATCATATTGCAAAGGCTATGATTTAATTTGTATCATATTGCAAAGGCTATGATTTGATATGTATCATAATGCAAAGGCTATAATTTGATTTGTATAATAATGCAATGGGCATTGATTTTATGTTTTGCTAAATGAGATATTACAAGTAATTTAATCTTTATGGGCTTACTTTAACTGTTATCATGGTCACAAATGAAATTTCTACCTTTATTTTGAATAAATTTATTTCTTTTAGAAGAATTCTATGTATTTACTATGTACATATTTATTGACATGCCTTAAACAATGAAAGGTTCAATATACAACCATACAATACAAGATGCATATCATGTCTTATCACAACACATTGATTTACCGATATATTGTGTTGGTACTATTCAATTATTCCTCCATTAACTGCCTACATTTTGACAAAGTTAAATGAAATTACCTCCCACTCCTTAGTTGGTTAAAGAAGACTGTGAATGTCTTGCAGTGTGCAATGATGAAACTCTAGCTGGGAGGGAAGTACACATAGAACCTTAGCTTAGGGGGCTGCCATTATCAACACATATGAATGAATGGATGCATTTGCCATGTAAGCCTTTCCAACCTACATCATTGACACAAGATTAAAAAGTTCCTGAAGAAATCTCTGGCAGATGGTAAAGGAACAAGTGTCTAATTCTGCTCACAGGTCTACTTGTAAAACTTTCAACTTCTGCACGGACTATATTGTTGGGATATTAAAATCAATGAAATCAATATTTGAACATATTTTTCAGGAGAATACGTCATCTCAGTGGTTCATTCATTTGAGACAATTTCATTTACTTCTATGATGATTTTATCTTTCTCTAAGAAATTTTCTGTATCATTTCCTTTCCATTTCATCTACTAATTACTCAGAAATATTGGGAACTGTTTTAATCTCTTTTTGTAAAGATTTAATCTATGTTTTATAAGAACTGAACGCCAGATTGAACAACATAGCAACAATAACCTATTGTCACTTACTATTTTTCTTTAAAAAGAATAATTAGATTATTTTTTGTAATAAGTAAATGAGTATTTTATCTACATTTTTTTTTTCTATGCTATTATTTTCTTAAGTTCATGAGCTTCACATTTGGAATTTAGATTACATAAACATAACAACATGGGAAGGAAGACAAAATGGCGGATCCTCAACACCGATTCGCTGTATTTTCGAAGGGAAAAAAAAACTCAAAATTTATTTCACTTTGTATAGCGCATACCCCTTCTGTAAGGATTCCATTTTGTTATAAAAAAAATGTGAATTATATATTAGGAAATATACGGTAGCAGAGCATACTGGAAAAAAGCAAGGGCTATTTACCAGCTTAGCCCTTGGACTAATTTTATTTACCACATAAATGTGCAGATACAATTTAATTTGTAATTGGAGTTAACAAACTAATAAAGGAAATGCTTCTTAACAAATCATGCTAATCTATCCAGTCCAGTTGTGTTGTAACGATCACACTTGGGAGAATTAGAATTAGTCTTAAAATGACTGAAGTGTTGATTAAATTAGAAAGATATTTGTTGCATTTTCATTAAAAAATATGTTTGTCAAAATTCTTGAAAACTGTTCATAAAATTGATGAAATAATGAAAATTAATAAAGAAAAACAATGTTTAATGACATTTTCATAAAAGGAGAAATTGTCATTGATGTTTTGCATTAAAGACAGAATACAGTATATACTTTGAAAGTTTATTATATTGACATCTGAACTGTCTTTGAATTGAAATAACAGAATGATATGAAGAAGAGTTTTATTGAATTGAAATTTTTACATTGGTCATAGTAAATGAATAAAGTTTCTTCACAGGATGAATGGCAGTTAATAATGTGCTCCTTAATTGAGAGTTAAAGAAACTTGGACTTCCCAAGGTGAGAATGTATTGTAGTGCTGTAGAGTACTGTAGTGTACAGGAAACACTGTAATGAAGACAGTGAAAGACACCGTTAGTTTTTGTTATTCTTTAGTGTTCAGAGCTGAATGCAGAAATATGAAAGCTTTTACCAGACATCCAAACTGCCTTACCATATTATTATTATTAGGTGTATTTAACAGTTTGATTCCTTCTTTTATTTCTGTAAATTGTTAAAGGGTTAGAAGCATTAAACCATTTACTTAAAGATGGGTTTCCTTATTTTTATTTATGAAAATGAAAATGTTAATACTTATATGAATAGAAAGTAGAGGTTTGTCTCACATGTCCATGATTAATTCAAAATTAGCTAAATTAGAAGAGAATTACCAGCTGAATTCCAATGAGTGACCGATCAAGAAAGTCTTTTTTTTTGTTTATCATGACTGTACATACATGCACATTTACGATTGGTTGAATTTCTTAGTTATATAGAATAAGAACCTAATGATAGGATTCAAAATACATGAAAATTCATATTAATCAATTGATTTGCTTAATTTGACACCAAAAAAATAAATAAACCCATCTTTAATGTATGTTGTAATATTCTAGGGAGGAATTTCGACTTGATGCATCTGACTAGAAAGCTGTTGTGAGTTGTAGCATATTGAGTACTATGAAATCATTATTGGTCACACTTTGGTTATAATTTAGCTACAATTATTTTTTGTTTTGAAAAAAGTTGCAAATATTTGTGAATAGACCTTCTACATGCCAAATTGGTTGCCTGAACTCATATATATTTCACAAGTTTGGCATCAAAAGTGTCCCAATTGCTTTGTTTACAAAAAAAACTGTAAAAAATAACTTCATAAAATGCAATTATTGGCTAGTTTAAAAATGACTTTTCATCTTGAATATTTATGACCTCAGTCCAAAATACTAGATTTACATACTGTAGTTAAACATGTTAGAAGTATGTAATAGTTTTGAAGAGACAATGGATTTCAATATGACTACATAATATGCTGAAATATGATGTTCAAGAACATTTTATTACTTAGATTTTATGTGAATCTGTCTCTGAGAGAGTATGTTTTATATTGGATTTAGCACTACTAGTTATTCTATTAATAGTAGAGTATAGTTTTGAATGTTAAACAATGTGCTATAGGGTAAATGGAATATTACTTATTTCTACTTCTTTAAATCTTCTAATTCTTTGTTCACCCTATTGACTACCTTAGAAAACTCCCACCTTATTTTCAGTCATCTATTCTGCCATTGAATTTAATAACATATCAAAGAATTACATTCAATGGTAGAGAGAAAATTGAGTAGTTCATTGGTGTATCTATCTCGGTGTCACCTGGGTGCACACCAAAAAAAGTAATGATGGGGAGGAGTCTAGGTTTGTATCAGCTTCAGTACATCTGTCATGTGATATGTCTGCCTGCTGTTTTATAGCAGTTTTAAGTGGTGGATTACCTGCTTAGCAATTAATCTTCCATTACTGGAAAGACTTCACAAACTGCCCTTCATCCTTAGGGATGGGAATTATTAGATCTTATTTAAAGTTCTGTGAAACCATGTTATTTTCTAATATTCATCAAGATTAAATTTGATTGGTAGCCATTTTGAATTTGTTGGTGTTCAATCTTGATGTAAACTTTAATCAGGTTATTAATCGTATTTTCATTGTATATCTTGGCTTGTTGAATGAATGAATGAAATGTATTGCTGTTGTTTCTCACTGACTTTCTTTAATGATAAAAGTTGCCTACATATTTGCTCTACCACCTATCTGTATCACTTTCCACAATCCAAATCCAGTTCTCTTACATTCAAACCAAAATGTACTTTGGAAGTATAGACTATTCCATTACTTCTTGAAAGGTATTTTATGCATGTATTTTTAATGTCAAATTGTGTTCAAAAACAGGATAAATTTTGACAAAGTACTTTTTTTCATGAAAAATATAATATATGTTTATAATTTCGAAAAAGGGTCAAATAAAGCAAACAAGGTGAGCAGGAACACCTGTAATTTCAGTTTTTACAGGCCAATTATGGGCACATGTAATAAATGATGAAACTTGACATCATATACCAACAGCAAAAGAAACAAATAACAAAAGTTTAATATTCATCATTTGTGTACTTTGTATATTTGTATGACTAGGTCTGCAATTTTAAAGAAGGAAAGTACAACAGATAGCTGAAATTAAGTGTTGTCTGTTTGTACAGGGAATAATAGTTTATATATATTGCTAATTATTAAGCATCAGTTTTGAGAATAAAAAAATATGTTTAAATTATGTTCTCAATCATCTCATGTCATGACACCATCCCCATCGCCAGGAATGAATGGTTGCTGGGGCTCAGATTTTGTACTAAAAAAATTTGAAGAATTGAAGGCCGTGAGAACTCATTTCTGACAATTTTGTGATGCCAAAAACATATCTAAATCTACACATCGTTTTGATTTTGTTCAAAGACACTGTATATGAATCAATCTCTACTGATCTGAAGAAGGTTTTGCTGGGGCTTAATTTTCCCTTGTTGGGGCCCAGCTGCCACGGATGCCACCCTAATGACGGGGCTGCATGGCACATAACTATTCTATCAGACTGAGTAAAGATGTCTATGTCAAGAATTGACCACTTGGTGAACTCACTGGATAATCATTCTTATGATTGTTGCACTCTCACAAAAAGCAATGCATTACCTCACATTACACTGTAGGTTGAATTTGTAGTACCATGAAATAATAGCTTTCAAAATGAGAGTATGTGTAATTAGAACTAAAGAATCAATGATAATTGATACCAACTATATTGATTTATGATCTATTCAATTCTTCAATCTAGCTACCTTCACAATCTAAACATACAACTAGAGATCAGAACACTTGATAAAAATGCCACAATAATAGAAGTGCTAAAACAAAGTAAGGCAAAGTAACATTTTTTTTAAAGATACCATCGGGGTCGTAATGCCTTTTTCTCTCATTCCAGGTGGAAAATGTACCTGTTGTATTATGACCAATAACTTGTGCAACGTGTACACAATTTAAGATTTTCGATCATCTCAAATCATTTAAAAATATTTTGAAAATTATGAATTAATAACCAAAATGGCAATACAGTAATTCAAAAAACTAAATCCATCCATTGAGAATGTCATGTTAACAGTTAACAATCAGTAGCTTCTTTGTTCTAGATCAAAACAGGCTTATCGTTTGATTCATTAATTAATGAAAACTCTATGAAAATACAGTGACCCATACTTTAAGGGTAGGTTTAATAGTGAGTGCTGATATCACATATTTACATCTTCAGGCTGACTTGTACAAGGGTTTGATATTTTGTTAACAGTATAACATATTATTCATATATAACTTTATAAACTACAGCCTGCCTTTCTATATTACAATTATTTCTTTTATTGTTATTTGTTGTACTGGTGTTTATACACAGCTTAAAAAATAATAATTTGAATAAGAAAGACCATTATTCATCAAAGTAAAATAAAGGAATATAAAAGAATCATATTTGATATTCAAAAAATACAAAAAACTTTATCATTGTTTTAATGGGTAAATAAAGACAATTTGAACTGAAAATAATTCTGTTGAAAAAATATAGGTAGATATAAACTGAAGACCAAAAGAAGCTTTACCAAGTTTTAAAAACATCCTAGATAAAAAAAACAACAACACAATATAAATGATTGACAAGTCAATAAAACCAGCACAACAAATGACAAAAATATATGGCCTAAGTGTACAAAAACTCGGCTGTCATCTTTAAAATGCAAAAAAACAAAATATCATTCAGATAAGCAGTAATTGTGAATACCCAGAGCTTCAATACAGGTGAATACACTCCTATGCACAATGATCCATGACGCCCTAGGACATGTCGGAGAAACATGCAGGCCATATTGTTGATTCCAAGGAATTTGGTTATGATTATGCCTGTGTGAGGGTCTAGTGTTTTCATGCAGATAAATGACATCATGTGGCTGCTGTTGTTAAAAAAAATGGTAAGGCTGTCGAACAGAGAATATCATCGATGTTGTCAAGTTGCCATTAACGATAGCCAGGAGTCCTCTCCTGCCCACAGATCCCTCCCCACACTATGACACTCCCTTGTACCACCTCTTGAATAATTGTAACAAAACCTATAAAAACACCAATTATTTTTTAGGAAAAATGTAATATTCCTTATTTGTACCGCATTTGAAATAACTTTGGAACAATTTTTAAGGAAAGCAATACATCTGTAATCTAACTTCTTTTTAAAATAGGATTTCTTTTTAGACCATTTGCCACCAAAGTTTAAGATATTTATCTATAGGTTTTACTAGATGCATTAAAAGACAGAACCTTTGAATCAAAACGTACAACAAGTGTTTTACTTTTATCTAATGGTGTAAGCACATGATGGCGCCATCTTGGTCGGCGATTTTTTTCACCATCTAGTGTCTTGTCGTGAGTTTCTTGGACTGGCTGCGAGCACACAAAGAGACAAAAAATGTCCAGTTGGTTGTTTTCCTCTATGTTGATAATCAGGTGCTAATCATGAACTTGAAAAGAACAAATCTGATTGGATGGTGACTCTCTGTTATGTAGATAAGACAAAAATCGATGACCAAGACTGTTCGTGCCTCCACCAAAGGTATCAATGAATTTTAACTTAGTAAGTAGCAAGTCATTGAATTGTGAATCATATTCACCCCAATAGAACACAATTTGCTGCACAAATTCTGCTTTTGTCCTATCTATTTAAGATTATAATTTTGTTTCTTTTTTTTTAAATATTTTTTTTTTGTCTCCATAGTAATCCAACTATTTTTGTACTACAGTCTTGTTCTAATAACGTTGTCAAATAAAAGTTTGTCATTTCTTGATATCAATGAGGAATTGCCCTTGGATTTTGCTATCTGACATTTATTGGGAAATTGGTCACACATGACACGCTTTGATTAATTAAAAATTACTTCATCAGACCAGTACTACAGAAGAAAACTTGTTTAGATTACTATTTAGACATAAAATATAAGATATTGATATATAATTACAAATTATGCTTTATCAAATATAGCCCTTCGCGATAAGTGACATCATCAAACACTTAGTTTTAGTGGAATTGCAGGAACCACAGACGTCCAATTGAAAATTGGGATGGTGCAAATTGATGCTTTAAGTGTCCTTGATTTTTTTAGAAAACCTCTTTACAATCCCTGTAATAAAGAAAGCTTTTAAGAAAAATAAAGCCATGTTATATAACTGCAAAAAATAGTCCGAGTTTTTTTAAGGAACCTGAAATTTCAAATTTCAATATGGACTATAATTTAATCAGAAAATAGCAGCAAGTGAGCAACAAAGGATATGCTAGCATTGTACAATTTGTAGGAATCCTGGAGTTAGTAATGGTTTCCCTCTAGGTAGTAACAGGATATAATTACCCTTCAAATAAACCCTCTCTATCTAATCATCTCTATCTAAAAATTACCTCCAATATAACAGTGTCTCCAACAGTGATGATGTCATATTGACAGATGCTAAGCCAATTTGCACCATATTCATTTTTATTTGACAATGTCTGCACAAGATGTTGAACAACAACTTTCATTTTGGGAGTAATTCTGTTGTCAATTTGTATCCTAGTTAATAGACCTTAGAAAATTTGGTTAGTCTCCTTATGGTGACAATTTATACCCACTGGGCTTTTGCTCTGCTGTATTGTTTGCTACTCAAAACTGGTCAGAGCTCCAATATGTCCAGCCATATTTTTTGTAAGATTTTGATCCAGGTGAATATAGGTGCTGAAGATGCATCAATAATCAATGAATAAGATTTACATTTTTAAACACCCATGAATTGTAGAGTGTATATTGTCAGACTGTCTTTCTATCAATTTCTTTTGAATTCTGTACAACTGAAGACTGCTTGACATTCAAAGTCACCAGTTGGTAAAAGGTACATGTCCCTATATGGTGAAGAGCAATTATTGGAAATGGAATTATCATTAAATCTTTCATCTTATATTTTCAGTGTAAAAACTCCAACTAAAGACCCTCCCAAGAGTAATCCCAGCAAACGTCATCGATTACGACTTAATTCAGAATTAGATCATTTAGCTAGTCTCTTACCATTTGAACAAAGTGTGATATCAAAATTAGACAAATTGTCCATATTACGGCTTGCTGTCAGTTATCTGAGGACCAAGACATACTTTCAAGGTAAGTTGTACATTGTACTAAATTTTTGCTGTAGATGTCAGTGTATGTATGTCTGAAATGACCAATTCTAAAACTGCTATTTATGCACATAAATAGTTACAAATAACAAAAAAAATCAAGATTGAAGAATATTACCAGAAATGAAACTCTTGAAATTGGCTTCTTTTCCTTCAAACTTACTTTTTTGGTTATGAAAAATGTGTCTTATGATATAATAATTGTGTAGCAGGTGGCATATTTAATGTACTGTAATTTGATATGAACCGGAAGTTGGAGTTTCCGGATTATTTTGTACGTTATGGCATTTCATCAATCGAGTGTGGATTCGACCAATGAGAGTTGACTTTAGCATTGCACGGGATTTTCGTGAGCAAACTCTATAAAAAGCTCGATTGTATCTTATTACAGGCTGTTGGTCGGTAGACGGCTCAGGGTAAGCATGTCCGCTCATAGAGTTGGCTCTTACCTTAGTGACGATCTGGCTGTTTGATTTGGAGTTGTGGTTGCCTTGGGTCGGTTTGGTTTCCTCTCAAATCTGAATCGGGAACATAACGTTCTGCTCATTCAGATAGACTGATCTAAATTTGAGGGTTTTCAACGCTTGTGTAAATGTATTGTTTGAAATTCGTTCTGTGATGTCTTGTCTTGAGTTAATAAATGTGTTTTTGTTTAATTATTTAATACTTCCTATTGAGATCACAGTATCCTGAAAGAACCTGGAACTCCTGGTGTATTGAGACACGACAGGATTGATATTTGGGTTGGGGGTTTTTGATCTGAAATAACTGCCTTCTGCTACAATTGTATTCTAGATATAAAAGCAAATAGTGTCACCTTTTCAGGACCCCTGACTCATTGTTGATTATTACATCGTCAGAAATTCCCCATAACAGTCCTTATCCAAGTTTCATACATACCTAGTAGGACAATTGTGAATGCTTCATAGCATACTGCTGCCATCCTTGATGCTTTCGTGACAATAGGCTCAAATTTTTAGAATGTGTAAGCATTTAAACCTGCTTAAAGGTAGTTTATATTGATATGTTTAGTATCGCTATCAATGTGAACTTAACTATAGAATGGTCATGAAGATTATTATAGTGGGGTGACTACAGGTGAATTCAGAGGCTGATATATTGATATTTCCTATTCCAATATTCAGAAGGACTCAGACATTATCATTGAACCATTTATAAACAACCCTTATTACCTTTACCAACCTCATTTTCCTTACAAATAGTAAACTACAGATTTACATTTTATAAAGTTGAAGCCTTTTCTCAATTTCACAATGAAAACACAACGGAAAAAATTAGATGTTATGTTTAGTTTTGATAAATACTCTAACATGCGGCTCAATAAACAACATCCACACTAATCATTATAGTTAGATTGCTACACCAGATAAAAAAAAAGTCCATAAAAGCTTTAATAGAGCTAACCTTTACCAATTCATTGTTATATTCAAGAATGGTGTGTGTGTGTTTGATGTTTAATGTCTTTGTCATCTTTGTTATAAGTTGTAAAAGATTGCTCTATTGTTCACTTTTCAAAATTTAGCCTAGAAATAGGATTGATTTAAATGAAATGTGAATATCGATTTTAAGAAAAAGTGGCGTCTGTAAATTTTGTTTCTGTGCCCACATGTATGTGACTTCAGAACTACTAGAAATGTACAAAATCGCATAATTCATTCAAAAGTATCTCAAACTAGGAATTTAACTTTCTGTTTCTATATTATGTCTTTTCTTGTGCTTCAAGAAAAGACCAGTCTTATTAACTTTCAAACTAGGATAATTCTGGACACAATATATGGATTTGAAGGCTCAAATTTCGACGGTGAGCTGTAAACACTATTACTGATTAGCTGAAAAAAAATCCTGTTTCTGATACCAAGGTACAATTTGTCAAGGGGATGGCAAACCTGTCTCTGTAAGCTATTTTTGTTTAAGTCTTATGAGTTTTGTGTCTTTAAGCATATGTTAGAAACTTGGTTATCCATACCCACCTGAATGTTCTGTAATCAAACATCTTTGAGTACACTGGCATCTTATTGCAATAGAAACTCTTTTTTATATTCATATTCTAATGATAAGACTTGGAGTTAAATGATATCTTCGTGAATTTTGGTTAATTGACAGTGTATGTTAATAGATTTTGATTAGAAACAACTACACAATGTAGATTTAAAGTATCTACAAATTCTGACAGCTGCAGATGGTGAACTCTACCACAGATATGTTCATATGTCACAGTAAATAGCTCATGATGTTTTATTATATATGTGATGTCAGGGCGAAACGATGACCAGATAATCTGAAATGATTAACAACTGAGCAACAAGCTAGCAGATCACAGCACCATAGCAGAGAAATTGAAGAGTTTTGTGGTCAAATTTGGTTTGGTTCTTCCATAACACTATGTTTACCTTGTGACGTAATTTGAGAGATAAACATGTATGTACTATGTTCATGTGAACTCTGATTCTATATTTTTAGGGAATATATTATTGTATTTCTATTGAAATACTTATTAAAATTCTATTTAGGGAAACATCTTAAACACACAGTTCCACTCGCCCCAAAGTTTGCATGTGACTAACTTTAACTTTCAAAATTGTAATTCTTCAGTCTAATTTCATTTTGAAAAATGATATTCCAGCTGGAATATGCTCATTTAGTATTTCAAATTTGTAGCTTATACCTTAGAAATAATCAATGTGACTATAATTAGTTTAAAGTGATACTACGTCTTAGAATGAACATAAAATTTAATTTCTCGAAAAGGTCAATATTAGTCTATATTCATCAGTTAGCTTAGCTGGTGTCATAAAGTTACAACAGAATCCATGTAAAATCTGGAAAATTTGAAAATTCATAAAAATAAGTAATTACTGACAAACTCTTAATCTTGATATTAAGCGTTTTTCAATAGTTAATTGCATATTTATGGATAATAACATGTACTAAGTTTTTTGAATTTATCGAATTATATAAGGATCCTGTTATGTTATTTATAACACCAGGTATATCTACTGGCTCTTATTCGTCATGTTTAAAATTCTTAAATTTTATGTTAATTCTAAGACGTAGTATCACTTTAATGACTATTTCACTGAAAAAAGGCTGGTCAATGTTTCTCTTTAAAATTATACAACACAGCTTAATAAATAAAGCATAAAAGCTTCTTTCTGGAGTTCTGCATTGGTCAAGTAGCAAAGATGCAGATATTCATTTACTTACTTTATATACATTTACCTAATTCATAGATATGAAAGTGACTTTGATCTAGTGGATGACCACATGATGGCTTTCAACAATTTACATTAGACTGCTCAATCCATTGCCAGCTTTAAAGAAAGAGCACCAGTCACGAACTATCTATTTGAAATCTTAATATTTCAAAATTGAATATAGGGTTTATAATTGAATTTCAAGGAATTTGTTGTAATCATTGTAAGTTGCCATTTGAAATAGTACAGTGGGGGTAAATCAATTTTTTTATATTTTTGTAAAATGGACATGAAGGAATCAGGATGGTTGACAGTGATGTGGACAGTGACAGAGCTATTTAATTAACAACTGACAAGTGGGAATTAATTCTGTTTAAAGGGATCTAGTTGTCTAAATATTTGCTGGTTGAATGCATTTTCATCTATCTGTAGTTTTTTTTAGAATTAAACTAACACATCCTGTGTATATAAATATACATATTAATAAAGTCATTGACAGTTAGAACAGCTATCATCATTATATTGGTAAATTATCATTTATTTTTATTTGTAAATATTTAGACAGCTATATCCCTTAAAATGAAAGAGTAATTTACAAAGAATACAACAATGATTTAATGAGACACAATAATTGTCATAATTATGTTAAATTATTTGAGAATGAAACTGCCGAGTCGCTGTACTCCCATGCCGGTCCAAACTGATTGAGTTGAAAGAGACACAATTTTAGAGAAGGATAAACAAAGGTTGAGTTAACCTTTGTTCATCTTAATCTAATATTTTCAGATCTCATTATTCTTTCTACTGGCCCGTCTGTCTAGAATATTGCTCATCCTACAGGCTACAACTTTTGACAGATTAACATATGTATATATGTACCAATGCAATAATGATGAATATAGATCATTGATTCATTTCATTTCATTTCAATAAACCTGATTTATTTTTTTTTTCATTTTATTTCAATAAACCTGATTTATTTAATTTCATTTCAATAAACCTGATTTATTTCATTTCAGTTGAATAAACCTGATTTATTTCATTTCAGCTGAATAAAGCTGATTTATTTTTTTTCATTTCAATAAAGCTGATTTATTTTATTTCATTTCAATAAAGCTTATTTATTCTATTTCAATAAACCTGATTTATTTCATTTTGGTTCCATAAATTTGATGTATTTCATAAAGATCTCACCTATACTGATTATTCATCATACTATTACTGCACTGCACATGTTATTATGACTTCTAATTGTTTTGATACTACTATCAAACTTTCAATGCGTTTTAAATTGATCAAATTGAGAGTTCAAAAGAATTTGCCATTATTTCAAAATTCTCAAGGGACTTACCAGAAATCAAGACAAACATCCATTATTGAGCAGTACTCTTTTATATTCTCCTTTCAAATATGGGGCAGAAGACAAAAAATGATTTGTTGACAATAGGCAAATAAGTAGATACCAATCAGAACATCCATAGACAGACAGACCGAAACAATGGGGCCATTTTGAAGAGTAGCAAATCATGTGCACTGAAGCATACCTCTTTACAAATGGGTGTATTTATATGCTTTAATGAGCTCTGATTTGAAAAACATGTTTGATGAAGACATCGAACTTGAGTAAAGGGGATGTATTGTTGGAGCATGTTAATTTGATGGGCACGAACAAGAATCACCTGCATCTGAATTGAGGGCAATTATTCAAGTTAATATTTGGTCGGAACTGATGTTTGCTGTCATCATCTTTATCTTAGAGCTTGTTCTATAGGGCTATGATGTTTAATCTAACAGTTAGCTAGGTTCTTTATCAAACATGTATTAAAGATGGGTTCCCTTGTTTTCATTTATGAAAATGAAAATTCTAATACTTATATGAATAGAAAGTAGAAATGTTCTAATGACTTGAAAAAATACCAGTTTTTCTCACATGTCCATAATTAATTCAAAATTAGCTAAATTAGAAGAGAATTACCAGCAGAAGTCCAATGAGTGACCGATCAAGAAAGGTCAAAAACTCTTTTTTGGATATCCAGACTGTACATACATGGACATTTATGATTGGTTAAAACTCTTAATTAAATGCTATAAGAAAATTATGATATGATTAAGACCTACCTTTAAGAATACATGATAATTCATTAGGAACACCAATTTATCAAATAGTTTGCTTAATTTGACACTAAAAAAAATAAGGAAACCCATCTTTAAAGACATACCCTGTACTCAGCTTTCAAATACAAGCTAACAAATTCAGATTAATTTATTATAGTCTATTATAGAAAAAATTTTCTTGTTGTCTTACATTTCTAATGACAAATTATTTGTTATTTGAAAAATTGAAAGTCAAAATAACTCTTGATATAATTTTAAACAGTAAATAGATGAATGAAAATATGTAAACATTTATAGTCAATAGTGCAATTCTCATGAATTTCCAGTTCCAGTTCCAGTTCTGAGATCTCAGATTTTTTTTGTAATTCTTTGTTGATTGTAGGCCTATTATTAACACTATTACATACATGATAACCACACGTCATCTTAATGAACAGAATATATCAATCTTCACATTACATTACTTGCAGGAGACTTCACATTTCAGTTCAGGTAGGGTTCATTTGCGCTCCTTTTGTTTGGCTTTGGTCTCGTATAACCAACTTGAGTAGTTTAAAGTAATCTGCTTTTGGAATATTACCTGCAGTATTCACTTGGTGATATTTTGAGTATTAACATAATGACTCATTATTTTATGAGGCTGTTTTATACATGGTTGTGAAACAACCAAAGCAAAACATAAATTGTGGTTTTCAGTTTCAGAAAATAAATCAAGAAAAAAAACTGATATAGAATACTTCATTCTTTCTTGTAAAAATACACTCAGACTGCAAACTTATCAGGCCATTGATAGAGATTGCTTGGTTAATCAATAAGCTATCCATTTCACCTTCTCTCAATCTATTAGAGCCTCACACCTCGCACCATTGTTCTACTGTCTATGAAGGCTAATTAAAGCCACCTATAACAATGCCAGATCCAATCAAACTTATTAATGTCATTCCTTCACATATACAATGTCAATCTTGTTAATTACACATTCTGTTCTACAAGTGTATATTGAGACATGCGTTAATGGGTTTTGCAACAGTTCATATACTAATGAAATTGATAATTCTATAATAAAAAAAATGAATGGGTATGAGAAAGAGTTGATTAGTTAAGCGTCTAATATAATTAATCAATGGATATGAATTTGACTCTACATTTTTCATTTTGAAGCAAAAATAGGTTGGTTGGTAGATGACAAGGTATTGTCTGTTTCACTCGATAGATTCTTAAACATGTAGAAATTTACAATATCTTAATGAGAGCCAACATGAAATCTATCTGGGATGACACTTTTATTTGTGTGTTAAAAAAGATACTCTCCTATAGAAGCACTGGCCACGGTCACAAGAAGAGAACATTATTCTTTTGCAACAATGATCAATTTTAGTAATGAAGATTAAATTGAAATGGTACTGTTATAAATGTTCATCGCTATGTGCAAAGAGAAATTACAACAATGTAAATAACTTAAATAATACAATGTTTACAAATAATACAAAAACATTTTATGCAATTGTTTCAGTTAATGGAATGGGGTCCAATTTTCCATGGAGAAGTAAATTACTTCGATTTTTGTTTCTTTAAAGCAGTAACTAAACTGGAAATTGGTCTTGAAGTTCCTTGTAATATCGTTTGACAATCAGAGAAGCATTTTTGTCTGTGGAATTGTCGAATTATAGGTTGCAACAAAGGGTATAATTTGATATTCATGCTGGATATTTAGACCACAAGGTACTACAGTTTGCAATTGATCGATCCAGAAACTCTCTCTCTGTAATGGCTTGGTTTTGGGTTTAACTGTAGGCAATAAGGGAACTTTTTCAATGGGTATGACAAGAATATCTTCTATGGAAGAAGTGATGGGCAAACTACAGATACATAAATGCTTATTATTAACAACACACGTTATTTTCACTTTGTCAATATTAATATCTTGTTTTAATCACCAATGAATTTATTCGGCCCTTATTCACCCTCTTTTTTGTAAATATTTTTGTTACTTTATAATTTGCTTTCAATGTACATATTAAGTAACGCTGCTGTAATTTCTTTGACATATTTATAATTATATTTTCATAATTTGTAAATATTTGTATTGGTAACAGATTAATGTAAGCCTTGGCTTGTTTCTGAAACCAACGTTTATATATAACACATGTATTATTTGTAAATTAAGAAGAAATAAATATTGTTTAAATCAACACACAAGAGATAAATTGGTTTATTAGTAGGCCTACATTACATTATTTTTGATAGGTACAATAATTCTTAAAATAACATACGATTGCTGATTGAATAAAATAATTAACACAAGTAAATTAATTGAAAAGGATTAATTGAAGATTAAATAAACATCTATTGCTAATATTGGAGTCTTTTATTGATAAATAACTATCTGTAGTTTGTTGAAATATATAGAATACATTAATGCATATTAATTATTACATTATAGATATGTTGACTGTTGAAAATAGAATTCGAGCCGCTGTCCTGGCAAAATGTCCCTCATTTCACACTGCATGATGTTTTCATTTACACAACCATGTCCTTGTTGGCCTAATTCTGACCCATGTAAAATAAAGAGTTTATTATTATTATTATAATTAGCCCATTAGGTGCAGAAAAGAAGGACATCATATCATGTTTTGAGCTTGTTCATCAAATACATGTTTATAAGTCTACCTTTACTTGTCTACCATTACTTTTACAAGAAAATTACTAATAGACCAGGTGCTGCATGCTTCAACATTCCGTTTTCTGTGCAAATGAAAAATTTGAAAAAAAACAGTTAAACATTTGATATAACATCAGAATAACACAGTCGTATTTAAACCATTTTAGATGATGGAAATTACCTGATTAGAACACACTTCCTCTCAGATTCATTCAATAAGGTTTCATATTAATGGAGAAAATTACACACTCACAAATCTCATACAATTGCCCATCATATTTTTCTTTCTAATAACCAGGGTTGTATTTTTTATGTTAGAAAGTTCATGCAGCATTTTAATCAAAGATGCAAATTATATATTAGAGCCCACTTGATAACTATTCAAATTACAGTGGCGTTTTGACAACCTATGATCATAGCCTATTATATATTCCTTGTTCAAATAGTTTTGTTTTGCTCTATTACAAAATTGCTGTTAATAACATCAAATTAAGGCTTTTCTTTTGAATGTAGAAAATATTGAACTTTCATTAAATATGGAAATTAGTAGGTTTTTTTTAAAAGGATTATCTTTGATGATATGATTGAAAGTTTGAGTGGGCCTTTATTAAGGATTTGTTTTTTTCATAAATTGAAAGCAGGACGAATTTATGCTTGAAAATTGGAAATGTGCAAAAATAATTCTTAAAGATAGCTTGCCCCACAGGATAAAATCAAACATGATAGAATAACAATTATCACAGGCATGTTGTTTTTAACCTTTTGTATACCCTTCAGAAATTGTGCCTTCTTAACCACTTTTTAACCACTGATTACAATGTCAAATTTTGCTCAAAAACTGTATATATTTTCCAAAATTTTTTTTAATCAAAATATAAAATATGCTTTTAAAAAGGTTTATTTGCATTTCAAATGATGAGAAAAACTGTATCCAAATTTTACTGTCAACTTTCTCTCATTTCCACTTGACAGAAATATTAGGACAACAATACTTTTGATTTTTTTGTTAGAGCTTGTCATAAACTAAAGAATTTGGCAATTTTTGTTCGATTACTTGATCTTTTTGATTGGATGGATCATTGTCTTCTTCTAACAACGATCCAGAGTCTACAAAAATATTCCTTATTTCATATTCATTTGAATTAAATTTTATTTTAATACTGGACGCCATGATGGAACCGGAGATCAAAATACGCAAAAATGTTATCTTTTGATTTCTCAGTTCAGCATTAGGGGTTCGCTGAATCAAAAGCGATTTGGTTTGTCGTCTGCTAGGAATATATACTCCAGTCTTCTTTTTGTTGAGGCTTGAACATTGTAGAGACCTAGTGTGAGTTGAATTTGATTTCAGCAAAAGTTTTTTTATTTATGGTTTGACAATAAAGATTTATGTGAAACTTGATATGCTTTTGTAAATTGCAGAGGCTTCTGTTAATTGTGATTTACATGATTTTTGTAATCATTACCTTTGACCTCATCAAAATATGCTGAAATTGGCTTTGGAACACAATAAAAACTGTAGTTTTGATTGAATATTGATAGAACTGGATATGGTCATTGTATTTTGAAAGAGAAATATTGATAACAAAAACTTATATATATGAATGAATAAATAATCAAACAAATACTTCAGTATCATTCATACGAAAGGTTGATTTCAAAAAACAAATGTTATGTGCTTAATTTATATTGTCTTCCATATAAATGACAGACTATTGATTGAAAAGGGTCACAGGAGCTATGTCAGTAGATTTGTTTTTGTGTTGTCTATTTTAACCAAAAGATTATTTTAGATTTTGATTAACAAACAAAACATGATTCAAAGTAAATTAAAAGATAAAATTAAAAATGCTAATATTGTGATTAAATTTGAAAAAGGCAGCCATGTTGAAAGGTAATGGCTTTCTCTGTTATATTTAATCAATAACCATAATAGCTCAGGTTACATAGATTTTGATTAGTTTCAGACAAATAGTCTTTCTTTTGACACCAACCCCTATCATGGAATAAGAACTCCAAGACTTGAGTGATTATTATTTCCTCCAGTATCATTAAGATTATGTTCTTTAACTGGGGTATATTATTTTGTTCGAGATGGAAATGTGGATAATAGAAATTTTATAATGATATTTCAGTCCATTTCATAAAAAACAAAATGGGAAATCCATCATAGATGTGCATGAAATGATAAAACTAATCTTACACCAAGTTAACAAACTCAGAAGCGTACCATTCTACCTGGTCCACAATATTATATGCCTGAAGTGTTTGAAAGAAACATCCCTATTTTGTGCGTTAGATATACTTTATATAATCAAATCATGATTCCGTTTACACGGTATCATGCAATCTGATTGGATAACAGTGGTCTCGTGCATTCGGTTTATATCTGTGTAAACAGAATTTAAATGTAAGCTCCGCCCCTTAATGGACTACTTTTATCATTGAGTTTGACTGACGTGCTTTGACACTTCACTGAATGATGACAGTATTCCCTTGAATGTGTACGCTCCAAATTTCAACAATATCATGAATTCTGGACTTCGTCTTTCGAATTTGTCTTTCAATAATTGCACTTTCAATGTGGTCAACTTTCAGGCCGTAGACAGGAGACTATAAATAATGTGACCTACTTATTTTTGATTGGCTGTTCTCTATTGTTAGTATCAGTTCATTAACGTTATGTTAAAATGTTATGTATTTATGCGCCAATTTAGTGCCTTAAGTTGTTGTTATATCACATAAATATTTAAACGCGTATTCAAGTTGATTTGATTATTAATCGATGTATAAACAGAAAAAATGTTCAGGTCATTCCTTAAATAATTTAGAAGTAGAATTTATAACCTACTGAAGATAATTTGGTATAAGTATAAACAAGAAATTATCATTTAAAGCTATGTGTTGCCTACTTGAAATGATTTTGGAATGTAAATTGTTAATACATTATTAAGTTTTCACAAATTAAAGTGTTATTTATTTTGTATCTTGCAGCAGTTTTACCGTCTCGTTATGGAATAGAAAATCATTTATTAGGAAGATCTCATTTATTTACTGAACCTGGTTTCTCAGAAGGAGAGAGCATACTACAGGTATGTGTTTTTAATTGATAAGAATAATCTTTTCACTGTCTCGAAAGTGCTTACAGATACTTGATGAGGGAGTTGAAGTCACTTTATTTACCTCTGATTCACCAAATCTGTTGTAATTAATTGTACAGATGAACAATTTAATTTCAGAGTTCAACCACACCATATTTATTTATGAAATTTATCCACTTGTGGCCCAAACAAATTTTAAATGTAAGATAAACTTTCATTTTCTAACCATTGTGAAGTCTGCACATCCAGAAATTCTGCAATCAGTTATTTTCATAAATTGTTCAAACCGTTGCCAATTAAGTTAGGGCATATAGAAACCCACTGAGAAATTGTTGGTCATTCTTCTGAACATTGTCAGAAAACACACAAAAACATGTTGGTTTTTCCTATGAACTGGTTCAGAATAGATAGAAGTGTCATTTTTGAGAAAAATCTAATTTCACAAATTTTTCATCATTATTCCTTTTTCATGAGAAGAAAATGTATTTCAGACTTTTTGTACAAATTTTTGGACTAATATCTTTAACTTTTGTCATATAATTACACTCCAAACATTATATTAGTAAAATGTTAATGCCTATGCTTCAAAACTAAACTAGACTATTAGGGATATTTGTGGTGAGGTGGAACTGCAAAATTGTCCATCTTTACATGAATACAATATTTTCATTCATTCATTCATATATATTTAGTTATTAAAAGGCTAATACTGTTGTAAGAAAGATGTTCTTTTCATTGGGAGATGTCCTTAATTAATTTGTTATTACATGTATCACGGCTTTCCAATTATTGTTCTGGCACTTTTTCTGTTTCACACCATTCTATTTGGGCAATAAATTTCAAAAAAGTTTTTACAGCCTACAGTTATGCACAGAAAATACTACTATTTAAAAAAAGAAGGATATGGTCATTTGTTATTTGATTTACCTGATAGAGCTCTATCTCAGTCATCCATATCAAACACCTACACCTACTCTTTTTGTTGAAATGAAGGGGAACAAGATGTCAGATTTTATTCTTGGAATGTGGTGTAGATGGTTGAAACTGGGTCTATCAATATTAAAAAGACTATATATTATGTCTCGATAGGGTGGATTGAAAAAAGCATCTTAAATATAGATATTTATTTATGCATATTTGTAAACAATACTACAGAGTGCAGTTGAGTTTGCTCCACATCAACTTGAATGTTTAATTAAGATAAAAAAGTGATATGATAATTTATTCCAGGCTTTGTATGGTTTTTTATTTGTGGTTTCATGTGATGGAGAAGTATTTTTTGCTTCCAGAACTGTAGAACAGTACTTAGGCTTTCATCAGGTTAGAATCTCTCTCTACTTTATACCCCTTTTTTTGTTTTTGTTTTTAAATCCAAAAAAGGGCCATATTTCTTAAATTGAAAAATTTTCAAGAACATCGAAACAATGAAATTTTATGAATTTATTTTTCTGTAAATGTTAAAGTCCAGTGTGTTATTGGGTTATGAAATTATTATACCCTTTCATAGGCTAAAGTAACCCTATGGTTACCTGTTTCTTATCTAATTTTAAGAAATGACAATTAAATCATGATTCCGCTTACCTGGTATCACTCAATTTGATTGGATAACAGCAGTCACATGAATTCGGTTTATATCTGTGTAAACAGAATGTAAATATAAGCTTCGAACACCAACAGAGCTGAAATTGACACATCACTGAATGATAAAGGTATTTTCTAAATATTGTATAAACATGGAATATTTTGACATCAATGGATTCCTTATTGATGTATAATCAATTTGATGCAAGAGTATAGCCAAAATGATCCAATGATCGTAAAAGCTTTAATCAGATGATATTTTGGTGTGGAAAGGGCACAAATAAATTGGGTCACAATTTTTGATTATACACTTATATTCAGAAGTACTAGAAATGTAAGAAAATCACATAATTCCTTTAAAAGTACTTCAAACTAGGAATTTTAATCACTATTTCTATATGACGGTGAGGTGTGAACACTATTACTGATTAGCTCAGCTGAAAAATTCCAGTTTCTGAAACAAAAGTATTATTGGTCAAAAAACTGGCCTACCCATCCCTTTAAGTAAGAGAGAAAAATAGCAAAAATAAATCTTAAGGATGAAAATTTAATACAACCAAACATATCAAATTTCCAAATCAGATTTTTTAAGAATCTTATTTAGTTGACAATGAGAGTACAGCAGGTTTTATATGATGCACAGGAATGGATGACCTCACAAATTCATGAAAATTGAACCCAAAAAGATATTTAAGAATTCATTACATAGAGAGAATAAACATGCTTTTAAAGTAAATTTGAAGAGCATTCAGAATATACCTATACATTCATACATATATTATTATATATTTCAGTAAATAAAATTTAATCAACTTGCAACATTATTTTCATTTTTACAGTATGATATAACATCAGAATGATGAATTAAATATTGTTGTTGGAATGAAAGAATTATATTAATTGTCCTTGACTAAGTCAATGTCAGATGCAATCTTCTCCAGATCACATGACTTTGGTGGTTGTTGCAATAACAATGAAATTTACATCGATGAAAATCAATTGTTTAAATAATATTTCTTGGTATATTATCAAAACGCAGTAAATAACAATTTCATTATTTTTTTCAGTCGGATATCATCCATCAAAGTGTCATGGAATTAATACATTCTGAAGATAGAGAGGAGTTTAAACGACAATTAGGATCGAGTTCTTGTCTCCCACCTGAAAAATCCAATATGTCTTTACATGAAATTTTATTGCCAGGTTTGTTCTCTCAATATTTTTACTAGTTTTTATTTTGAAATTTAAATTGAATTTTGAACTACGCACCTAGTTTGATTATGACTGATGACTTCATTGTTCACGTTATTTAAGTTAGTTACGAATATGTTTGAAAAAAGAGGTTTTGATATTTGAAATCAGCTCACTACAAAAGATATTTGTTTGTTATAGAGAAAATGCATCTGACATAGGACTAGTATGTTCATTGTCAATGAGACTTATGACATAAATGCTGTCATTTCTTTTACATTTGCAAAAAATTCAGCAGTTGATTTTTTTTTTTGTCCTGAGTACATCAAAATAATCATGTACAGGACTTTTCTAATTTTTTTTAACATCTTTGTTTTGTCTTATATTAAAGAAAACCCTCAAAATTGAACAGTTTAAAAAGAACTCTTTTAATAAGTATATTTTGCATAACTCGAAATTTCGTCTATGGTGCTCATGCCCCCTGCCCTACCTGTTCATCGAAGCATCATCCACTTTTAATCTTTTTGATCAATTTACTTAGTCTAAGCATAGGCCTACCGAAATGTGCTAAATACAAAAGAAACTCTAGCATTTAATCTGAAAATTTTGACTTGTGGAATTGGAAATTTCGACTTGTGATATCCAAGATTTCGACTGGTGGAATCCAAAATTTCAACTTGTGGAATCCGAAATTTCGACTGGTGGAATCCAAAATTTCAACTTGTGGAATCCGAAATTTCAACTTGTGGAATCCGAAAGTTTGAGTTGTGCAAAATATTTTAACAAAATTAGAAATAAAAATATTGTTTCTAGGTGTGCCTAAAAGGCTTGCGAACAAAACTAATGCTCCTTTTAACCTGGATAAAGTATAAAGGTTTTATTTTTAAAGTTCTCTTTTAAGCAGATATACCTTTTAACACAAACCAGCCAAAGTATGTAATGCACAAACATTTAACAACTATTTTATTTTTTTTTTTAATTTAGAACTATAAGGCAACAGAATATTTTAGGCCATTACCAATATGTTGATATTGAATAGATATAGTCATGCAAATATATTCACCATGCTGGGGACCATTTAAAACATTAATATTTAATTAATCTATTAATTAATTAATACTAAAAAAGGGTGAACTACTCCTTTTTTTATTTTTATTGGTCTCAGGATATGCACAAATATATCTGCTGTTTGAAGTTTGAAGTATTTTTAAAGGAACTATAGGATTTTCGTACATTTCTCGTTCTTCTGAAGACTATTTACATATATTCAAGACTAAAATCAACCCCCCCAAAATGGCACACTAGTCCCTTTGAAATTAAACACAATGTTTTCAGTCTTGACAGCATTTGCAATACTATAACAATGACAATCATTCTGAAATGTGTAAGAGATAACAGTTTGATGTTATTGTGCTATTTCAAGGCCAAACAATATATTTTTTTCGTTAATGGATTTTCATCTAGAAAAGGAAAGGAAAGAAAAAAAAAAGCTGAAATTGGTGATAAGAATATTTCAAAAAAAGAAAATCCAAGAATAAAGAAACACTTGTATTGTCTAGGACATTCAGCTGTCACTAAGATGAGCTTATCAGGCCTTGCAAGAAAATATGTATTTTTGAGAAAAAAAATAAGCAATAGCAATTCTACAATAACAAACCAATATTACTGCCTTACTTACTTCATCAAAGGTTAATTTAACCCTACTTCCAGAAACTCAGATCTAAATCACAACTAAAATTTTTACTATTAAATTGTAAATTGTAAATAATTCTATTTGATATATAATAATATGGCTGCAGCTGGAAATTCTTTGAACCAAATAATTTGCTATTAAATCTAGACAAATCAAATGAAACTAACAAGAAGAAATATACATATATTAACCTAATTGTAAGTATTCTGTTGATTCCATCTTTCTCATTTTCAGAAAACCAAATGTACCTTCATCGTTCATTTACTGTTAGATTTCGCTGTTTATTAGATAATACCTCAGGTTTTATAGTAAGTAATTGTTCATCTTCACCAATGTCCATTACTACATCTGTCTTCCACAATTGCTCCTTAACATTCTACTAGACACATTTTGTGAAATTGTTTATACTTGTTGACCAAATGAAAGTGCTAAAAAATACTGAAATATATTCATCATATGGACATTAATTTTCTAGAATTTACGCGCTTTGGAAAAATTTCCTGACTTTTCACCCAATCTCCAGATGTTTTTGGTACACATATATTCAATATATTCAGTCTTTAGCTCTAAAATACTCTAAAATGCACAATTTCTTATAAATTTGAACAAAAGAATATCAACCAAAGGTGGCCAGTTCATGATGGTCTTCTGTAGAATACAGAAAAAACCAAAGTTCTGTATTACTATAGGTTATATATTTATGAATGTTTATTGTCACCATCCTTGAAAGTGTCCAAACCAAACACAACTGCTTAAGTACCATAGTGGGCATATTTTAGCTTTATACATGTAGTTACAGGAAGGGTATGTGCTGTGCCAGCTTGCTTTGCCTATTCCTTTTTAGTCACATTCAACCCCGCTTTAGACCAGTATATAGATATTTCTAAAGAATACACTTGCTTTTAGTTAGAGATATTTATATTAGTGCAATACTTACACATACCATTTTGTTATGCATTGGCTATCTTATAACCATGATAAAGATGCATGTTTCCAAGATAAATGAAAAGTGCCAAAGACAGGCTAATGGTTAGTCCATGCAAAATGTCATTGAAGTCTTCATAAGGTTGCAGAAAAGTAGGAAGTGAACTTCTTAATTCATTTATAATAACTCAGAACACATGTTATGATTATTACTCTTACAACACAGGTTTAAATATCCAAACTACATATATACAAGTACCTTTAGACAGTATTATATACCCTTCTTTTCTCCTTGACTATCAGGTCTCTTACTATAGTCTCCTTCCAATCAATTCCATAAGATTAACAAGTGAAATTTCAATAATGTTATCATTTTTAGACATTAGAAATCAGTGGATGGTTAAGAGTATTACATGGGCAGAATCATGGAAATAGAACAGAAGATCCACAACTAGCGTTATTTGCAACATGTTGTCCATTCGGTCCTCTTTCACTCTTTGACATTCCATCTCGAGAACTCACCTTTAAAAGTAAACATAAAATGGATTTTTCACCTATCACTATGGACAGTAGGTAAGTTATCAAATATTGAATATTATTTTATGCATTGTGTGAATAGAAACCAATGTATATTATATTCAATTTTTGAAATTGCAGATGCATACAACATGGTTGTGAAAAAACTTTCAATAAAAGAAGATCACTTGCTAAATAAGCATATCGTGGGTGACTGCTTGAAACCGCGTATATGCCATATTTGATCATTTTGACTTTTTGGTACCGTTTGAAAGCTCGTAAAAGCGCAGATCTGGCAATCAAAACCTGTTATTCTTAGCTTGATTGTAAATAACCCAAAAACCACTAATTAAATAACACGTATAAAAACAGTCAGATTTAAAACCTCGTAAAATATTATATTATATGAGATTTAATGTTCATTTTTCTGCGAATGAAAGCGAAAAACCTCATATACTGTACTATTATACGTTATACAAGGTTTAAATTTTGGTAGGGCCAGATTTGTTTGGTTATGATGGTATTTGTGATTGTGACACCATCTTATCAGGTTTTTCTGAAATTCCAAGTGTACCTGACATACCTCTAAAAGCTAGAAAGTCTCTTTGGTATGACTTTAAACAAATTGAAATGAAACTCAAATACCACTGGAAAAACAAAAAAAACTGTTCGAAGCAAGTTAGCATACTGGATGCAAAGACTTTTGTATAGCTTGTTTTGTTTATGTTTAATCATGTGAATTAAAATTATATATTATATATAGCAAATCCACAAATTCATGACTCCATGAAATACATACACAATGTTATCAAATTGAAGTGATGCCATTGGTGTGAATGGTATTAATTGATTTTGATCAATAGTAATATCTAATTTGGTCTAATTTTAATTAGATTGGATTTGATCCAAACCTTTGAACACAAAATAGTACAAGATTGTTTAATAGCAATGCAGTATTAAATGATTTTCAACATTCAGGAAATAGATTCTTTTTAAGTTTGTTTACTAGAGATATAATTTTATCCTATGTAAATAAAAAAACCACATAGCTATTTCAACCTTTCTTTTAAATCACTCATATATATGCAACATAATGTCACATCATGCAAAAATGCTAAATTGTGTGACTTAGTGTAAGTTTCTTTCATGGAACAAAATTTTGAAGGCTCAAATAATGTAGTGAGTCATAAGGTCAATTGCACAATAAAATCTCTTTTGGCTCAAAAAACAAGATTTACGATCACCCATCAATTAATAACGCTTAAACTGCTTCCTATAATTGGCCTTGCCATTAAAAACTATTCAAAAAATTCAAACTTTGACCTGGATGCCCATATATTGCAGTTACGAGATTATCTTAATGTATATCAGATGTTGAGTAACACATACACAACTATAACACCTCAATTATGCATGGACTCTAAAGGTGCAAATGTTAACGTGATTGTAGATTATGGTATCAAATTCTCTTTATTTTGTTAAAGATATCAGTTAAGATATGAGGCCATTGTTGTCGAAAAACTTCTCATATTACTCTTTTGACTGGGTGATTAGGTACAAATTTATGAAAATAAGTTTTAGTAATTGAGACCACTGAATTACTGTTTTAAGTGACAGTTTTGTCAATAATTACCATCTATCAGCTGATACATTAGGAACATTGCTTGCTGACTACTGTATTAGGGTGTTATCTACAATAATTCTACATTATTATTTTCTTAAGGGTTTTCCTCCTTTTAAATTTTTGCACTTCATACAGCTACAAAGAGTTTATCTTTTCTAAATGAACTACCGTTCCTGAAATTCAACGTTAAATTTGCTTTATTTTCAGAGGAAAATTAATGTTTGGTTATTCTGATCATGATATGTCTAATAAATCTGGTTATGATTTGGTTCATCCTGATGATTTGAATTATTTCTCATCTGCTCATCAAGAATGTAAGTAAACATTAGTTATCTTTCATATTGTAGCTTCATTGATCATATTATGTAATATAGTAATGAATATTAGTGTTTTATTGACTATTATTAGAACAATGTATGAGTAAGATTACAATTGAGTATGATTATAGTAAGTATGATGAGTAAAATTACTAGTAAGTATGGTGAGTAAGATTACCAGTAAGTTTGATGAGTAAGATAACCAGTAAGTATGATGAGTATGATTAAAGTAAGTATGATGAGTAAGATAACCAGTGAGTATGATGAGTAAGAACACCAGTGAGTATGATGAGTACGATAACCAGTGAGTATGATAAGTACGATAACCAGTAAGTATGATGAGTAAGATAACCAGTAAGTATGAAGAGTAAGATAACCAGTAAGTATGATGAGTAAGATAACCAGTGAGTATGATAAGTACGATAACCAGTAAGTATGATGAGTAAGATAACCAGTGAGTATGATGAGTAACATAACCAGTAAGTATGATGAGTAAGATAACCAGTAAGTATGATGAGTATGATTATAGTAAGTATGATGAGTAAGATAACCAGTAAGTATGATGAGTAAGATAACCAGTGAGTATGATTATAGTAAGTATGATGAGTAAGATAACCAGTAAGTATGGTGAGTAAGATAACCAGTAAGTATGTTGAGTAAGAACACCAGTGAGTATGATGAGTAAGATTACGAATGAGTATGATGAATAAGATAACCAGTGAGACTCACTCACTCAGTGAGTATGATGAGTAAGATAACCAGTTAGTATGATGAGTAAGATAACCAGTAAGTATGATGAGTAAGATAACATAACCAGTGAGTATGATGAGTAAGATAACCAGTAAGTATGAGGAGTAATATAACAAGTAAATATGATGAGTAAGAACACCAGTAAGTATGAGGAGTAAGATTACCGGTGAGTTTGATGGTAAGATAACCAATGAGACTCACTCACTGAGTGAGTATGATGAGTAAGATAACCAGTGAGTATGATTAGTACGATTACCAGTTAGTATGATGAATAAAACCATTCAGTCTTGAATAACGGCCTGACAATTTTATTGTAGTCAAGAAGACTACCTAACAGAAACAAAGCTCTATCACTTATGCTTTTCTTTTCCAGTAATAAAAACAGGAAGTTCTGGATTGATAGCTTATAGGTGGATGACAAAAGATTTTAGATGGAGTTGGTTACAATCTAGTTGTAAGGTGGTATATAAAAATAGTAAACCAGATTTTCTTATTGCAACTCATCGTCAGCTAACGTAAGATATTTTTCTCTTTTAAAAAGGGATGGTACAGATATGTTAATGAATAAATCAAGAAAAGCTTTGCTTTCACTCCTTTCTTATTTTTAGCATTTATTCATAAAAGTACAAGATTGTACTACTACTGTATTGTGAGAGATCCCATTAGAAAAAAATATTCCTTTAATTCATTGACAACAGTAGGCCTATGTGTTTAGAACTTTGAAGTGTCAATCAAGGCTGAATTTCTAAGTTGACAGTGGTTTATATTAATAATATTTTCAACTGCTTTTTGTAAAACCTGGTATTCGAGTAATTGATTTTGGCAATGCTTATTTAAAACAGTTTTATTGCCATTGACATCAAATATAAAATTGCTTTTTATTTTTCAACTGATTTTCTTAAAGATGGGTTTCCTTATTTTTTTAGTGTCAAATTAGGCAAACTATTTGAAGAATTGGTATTTCTAATGAATTATCATGTATTCTTAATCATATCATTATGTTCTTATTGCATGTACATGTGAGACAAACTGGTATTTTTCCAAGTCATTAGAACATCTCTACTTTCTATTCATATAAGTTTTAGCATTTTCATTTTCATAAATGAAAATAAGAGAACCCATCTTTAAAATAAAAAAGGTAACAGTATGTATATAAAAAGTATATAATATGTGTTGAAAATGGATCTAATTGTAATAATTTTTAACAGTTTATCCCTCTCAATATATTTAACATATTTTTAAAAAATTGGTGCTGAAATTTTACATTGAATTAGATACTTAGACTGTATTCAAGATTTCAAGGAATTAGTAATAAGGTAAATTGTTAGGCCTCTAATTATTTGGTTTTGGTATGATTTAGTTTTTGACCATGGTCATGGATAAGTTTAAAGTTTTGCGGTTTTCTACAACATTATTGACTGGACACTGTGGACAGTTAAAATGTTTGAAAAAAAAAATAGTATTGTGGTCATAGATTTACTATATATGCAGTAAATGAATGCAAGATGTATATTATAACAGCTCAGTTAGAAACAGGTCAGGTACCATATATCTATCACATGATATGAAGTGGATTTAGAACTACTATGCATTATACATGTTAATATAAGTTGATAAAATTATATGAAATTCCAATGGAAAAATATCTAATCTAAAATCTAATCTAAATACATGTAAATCAATTTTTATATTTCTTTATATTTTATGTGTATTTCTGATGCTTTCTGTAATTGCTAATGTGTGGTTTAAAGGCCATATTCTCAAGACTTCTAGAGGCTTTATTTTTCTTTAAATTTTATCTATTACAGAGATGATGAAGGTCAAGATCTATTCGGAAAACGTGGAAATGAGTTCAAATTACCTTATCCTTTATTAGATATGGATTTATGTGGAGGTTTTGGATTTCCCGATGATGATTTTTCCTCAAAATCCAAATCTAATAAGGTGAAGAAGAAATCTCAAGGGAGGGAAAGTGCCATGCCTAATAAAAAGCGTAAAGGTGCTTGTTTGGTGAATGGTATTCCAGGATACACTTACCCACCATTTAATTCTTATGAAACTGGAGACTATAAAGCAGACATTATATATCCTTACAGTGGCAACAATTATGGATATGAACCAGATCTCTACCGTTCCCATGGTTACAGCTCATTACAGGCTCCCTTGTATCCATCTACAGAATCCTACCGTTTTGAAGCTGAGAAACATGGTTTGACCAATGGATATTTTTATGATCATCGGCAATATCAAACCGCCCTTCCTTACTCAAGCAATACTTTCACAGACATTATGACACCTTCAACGAAGTATGGCTATGATGTGACAAAGTATGGAATTGATCCATATAGTATAGACTTGTCTAAAAAGATGCATTGTGCAGAGGAAGTTCCCCATTTGGATTCAGATGTGAGAAAGTATGGATATGAATTACATGAACGTTTTCCACGTTTGAACGGGTCCATAGAACCAGTGGATCTGCGTTCTTCAGTGTATAATCCTAATCCTTATATGAATCCGATAGAGGGCACTGTTGCTCCTTCTTGTGTTCCCCCTTCCCCATTCTATAAACCAACACAGACTTCAAACATGGCTGTAAAAGACAAAACATCAGATAATGTGATACAGCATGAATTGTCCCAAAGTCTTGGACATAATTCGGTCATCAAGTCCACTAACATTTATTCATCTCCGCATCTGCCATTATCGAACTTGGGCTCTTCACTTACTCATCTCAACTCTTCATCACTCAATCCACAAATAAAAACATCTTCGAATAATAACAATAATAGTAACTGTCTCTCATGGAATACTTCGTCCTGTGATAAACGTAATCTCTATAATCCAGTAAATAGTGACCCTGATCTTAGCCCTGGTCACCCTCCCAATATCAATTCATCAGATCATACTGTCAAGAAGTCAATGGAACCGAATCAGAAATTGAGTCCAAAATGTAACTCACATCAAACTTCTGTGATTCAATCTAGGTGAGAAAGCTTTTTTGTCATTTGCTAGTCAAACTGTTATTTGCAGACTTGAGGACATTGAAGCTGCAGGGGAATGATGTGATTGATAATAGTGTTAATGTGCTATCTCTTTGTGCTCTTTGTGGAACTCAAGTGTAATCATATCATATATTCTGATGGGTTTGTTATGTTTTGATATCACCTATTTATTGTATTAACGTCTGTCTTCGAGGGTTGAATATTGGAGAGGATCTTTGCACTTCTAAACAGTTAAAAAATCCTACATATTATTACTCTCTGTGACTATTAGTAAGGAATAGCAATATTTGGTTGAGAAATTAACACCTGGTCTCTTCATATATATTTTTTTCAGGAGGTCATATGATAAACCAGTTACAAGCATACCAGTACCTGTAGTCAAATCACCATGGCTACCACCTAATAATCATAATAATGGTTACCAAGACCACCGCGAATGGTCTGATCTCTATGGATACTGTGGTAAATCACAACGAGTCGTACTACCTGAAACTTTCCAACCTGAAAAAGTAGGTAAAAAAACTCTACAAAAATGTCCTGTTCATTGAAGATTCTAGATTTCTAGATGATGTTGCTGTAGAAAGCTAAATAAAACATGAGAGTACAAAAAGCATTTAGGTTTGAATAGATTAAGATTGTTGTTTGTGTTCAAATATATATTTTTTTCTGATTTTTTTCTCTAAATTGCCAACATCAATGCTTGTATATTTCAGCTTGCAACAGTCAAAGAAACAGATCTTGCAGAAAACCCACTGCTCACATTTTCTGAAGTCACACATACATTACTTAGCACTGCTCACTAGACGTTAGGTTGAGGCCATGTCTCAGTTAACTTGAGGTAACCAGTTTTCATCATATGATAATTTAAGAAAATTCAAATTAAATTTAAACAAATACCACAACATTAATGCATTTGGTACTAAATTGTGACAGCAGTTCAAATTATAAAGTCTATTACCTTTATAGTAGGAATTGGTATCCTAAAACACTTTTGAATTTATAAAAGTGAAAATAAAAAACAGATCAATAGAACAGATTTTGAAATAGAGCAATAATTGTCAGAGACAGTTCATAAGAAACGATTTTTTTCTCATTTACATTTTAAAAAGTTTTTCATTTAAAGAAGGGTTCCCTTATTTTCATTTATGAAAATGCTAATGAATAGAAAGTAGAGGTGTTCTAATGACTGGGAAAATTATCAGTTTGTCTTTAATTCATAATTAGCTAAATTAGAAGAGAATTACCAGCTGAAATTCAATGAAATTCAAGAAAAGTCTTAATTATATGCAATACTAACATAATGATATGATTAAGAATAAATGATAATTCATTAGAAATGCCAATTAATCAAATAGTTTGTTTAATTTGACACCAAGAAATAAGGAAACCCATCTTTAACAACAGAAACTAGCAAGCATTACGGATAACAATTACTACATATTTCTTTTACAAGAAATGTTAATTTTCTATGCCTGGTTAACTTGAGAAAATTATTATTGATAATTATGTTGATATATTTCTGTTCTTGTGATTCTAAAATGTCCTATATAATGTAAAAAAGCAATAATGTGCTTGTTCAAAGGGTTGTCACAAGCATTGGCTTGCCAAGAGATGGTTGTAACCTTCAGCTCCTCGTGATATCGTGCCATTTGTCACTTAAGAAAACTTTTTATTATGTGTTAATTTATAAGTTGATATATGTTTTAAGTGCTAGTGTATCAGTGCTAAATTTATTTTATATTTTGCCACAAATAGTAAAGCAAATAGCAAGAAGTTACAGAAAATAAATTGCGGTTTCTTTAAGTTAAAAGATAATATTTTGCCTATTCACATTGATTAGTAATTTACTTACAAAAAGGCATCTCTGGCAATATGGCTTAGTTATTTATTCCAACTGATCATTATGCATAGACATACCAAGTATATGTTACCATTCCTTGCAAGCTATCTTCTGTATAGAGAATCTTCTTCTATTATCAACACCTTCAAATTTCATCAACTAATGCCACTAATATTGTGCTAAGATTTTATTAATGAGTCGATAAAATTTCTTATTCCATAAAAAGGGGACTTTGGGTATTATCAGAAATCAGCATGAAGTAAAATCCAATGATGCATCTTACAAATAAAGTAGACAAACATGTTGTAAAACTTGTTTGTTGATTTATGTACTTAAATAGTGAAACTTTGCTCAGATCCTTTATTTTTATTTTGTTAGTTCCACTGGATAAAATAATTCAATATTTTTTATCAGTTTATTTGTTACTATTAAAATTGTTGCTAGTATTTGTTAATCAAAACATTCCTTAACTTAATTTATTTTCAATCTTTTTCTGTTTTCTGTTTCAAAGAGACAAAATTTAAATTGCAATATTCCAACATCCATTGAGGAAAAAAAAAATCCAAATTTCAATGGTTTTCTTTTTCCGATATAACAAATTTGTAACCAACTTTCCAAAAATGAAAATCATTTCTAGTGCAGGAATTATATTAACCATTTTATGATTTTAAAATAAACTACTGTGGGCTGAGAAAAAGATCTAATAGTTAAAAAAAAAAACCTGAGAAATGAGTTATATTCCTATTCGTTTATTTTTGACAAGTATATTGTTTTTATAAGATATTTATGTTGTTTTGTATTGTTATTATTTGTTTTATTTTTATGTAATATAATATTATGAAGAATGTCAGATAAAAAAGTCAGAATATTGTAGTCTTTGTTCCATTTATTCCATTTGTAGAAAACTGTCACACAGTCCTTGAATTGTTTCTGTTATATTGCATTGCATACCACATATGGTTCCCAACTGACAAGCTAGAATGGCTTCCCTGAAATTTTCAAATCATATTTTTGACTATATTTAACAATTTAATTATTTAACTGAACATCATTTGAATTTTTCCTAAAAGTTTATTGAAGTGAGATGCAAAATTGACAAAAATTATCGTTGGCCATATCAATAAATATACCAAATAACCATTTTTACTTATTAGTTAGGTAATCTCCTAAGCATGCTGAGTTATCAAACCCAAGCTGGTATTCATTGTTTTTTTGGGGGTTTTTTTTAGGACAAAATGGATATGGCTAACGGAGAATTAAAGTTTGCATTTGCCCCCCTAGAAAGTGGTTTCATCCCAATTGTAGCCCCACTTTATTTTCAACAAATCTAAATATCTACCTTTTTTCTCCAAAGCATGTTTCAGAATGCACAAAATCAATTCATTTTTTCTAAACTTTTCTTGAGAACCCTCTAAAACAAACTATTAGAGCCTTGCGACCACCACAGAGTAGCCAAAATTTGAATTCTGTCTCAGCAGTTGCCCCCGCCCTCTCCCATTGAATCAGTCTGCCCCCTTACATGTACTTCCAGTCTCAGAAGGCTGCCTGTCCGTGAAATTCTCCTGAACTACCGATGCTAACAACAATCTTATACATCATTCAAATTTCGATTATCGAAATAGCTTTAAACTTGTAACCATTTTCTTTTTCAAATAATAACTGCTCTATTCGTAACAATGTGGATTAAGATCTAATATTTCCTGTGTTTTAATCCAAATTATTTACATTTACATGGGGTCTTTTTGCATACCAGATTATTGCTTACGCTTGTTTGCGCTTTAAGTCAGACCCAAAAGCAACACTTGTCTCCAGCGCTCTAATAGACTGTGCTACAAACTCGTCCACACAAAACTGTTATATTTATCGTAAATTGAAATTTCTATGTTAACAATCATTACTTTGTTTCATCAATCGAATTTTTATCCGAACCGGATCTATAATATGACCTGGACTTTTGGAAGTTAAACTATTTGTTATTTCTTTTTGTCTGATTGTTACTCACATCTTACATGATTGTATAAATCCTGAATACAAAATATGCAGATATAATCTATCACTTAATCTTGACGAAAGACTACAGTTATACATATATCAACTCTGATCTTCGGAGATGTCATAATTAATTCCGATTAATTAAAACTGTTTTGTAAAGCACTCTGAATTGTCGTGTTTTCAATTTCCCTTTGGTTTGATCATAAATACATTATCAATAATAGTCTTTATTATATTCGAGTAATTAGTAAGTATTTTAATTAAAAACATTATGAGTTAATATAAATTTCAAAATAAGATTTAAGTCCCGAGGACTCTATAAGACCAATTGCACTATAAAAGTTAGATCTATTGTACCATATCAACAGTGCAGAATCATGCAACTACCTAGTCTGTGACAATTATCAGCATCGGGTGGAAGCAGACATTAGCTTGTCATTTACTAACCAACCATAAAACTTGAGATCCAACCCATGTGAAAAAGCCATACCTCATAGTACTATTAATCCCAACCATAATAATTATGAGACCCATTCTAAGTAAAGGATAGAGTACAAAAACTGTCTTTGAGCCAGATAATGGACAGTATGCCTATCATATTGTTCATTTTCTGGTTTAATAGACAGTTTGAGTGCTTCATCATACTTAAATAATAGCACAACTCGGTGAAATTAAATGTGATCAAAACAACTCACTGTTTGATTAAAATTTAAAAAAAGATTATGACAACTAGACCTTCTAGAATGTCAGTAATACAACCAATAGAGGAAAGATATTTCTATAGTGCGAAAATATGTCTTATGATTATGGATTATGAGCCCAATCTTTACCTCAATATATTTTAACATATTTCATTGGATGCTGAATATAGTAAACACCTATACATTTCCATGTATACTTGTAATTTCTCATTTCTCTTAGTACACACGATAGTTTTTTGACGATTGCTTAGTCACATAATCTGGCGCTTTGCTCCGTGGACAAGTTCAACGATGAATTATTCTGAAGATTAGCTAATTCAATCTGGAACTGAAGCCTACTAAACAAAAAATAATAAAATCAAGTCAAATTTGACCTTAGTTAGTCCTGCTGTAGTATTGTGTTTTGAGTTTTCAAACTATATGAAAGATATGAGATACTGAAAATTGAAAGCTGTCGTAATATACATCTGTTCTAAGCTCCAGAACACTTAAACAGTTCAAGTAGCACTGTGTGTTAATTAAACTACTCTCCGACAACAGTGAGCTTATGAATTTGCAAACATTGCAATAAATTTTTCAATTGCAACTCATTTGTCTTTAAATTTTCCGTCAACGTGGTGGTCGGACATCAAGCTTATGTCAAATTTTAAATGAAAAATTTATCTGGTGTGTCTCCTTAAACAGTTAGTGCACAGTTTTTACCAAATAATGGACAGTTAATGAGTACATCAAACAGCACTCATATTACATTCTACTAGATAATAGATAACTAATACAAATGATGACGTCATAGCTATCATTTAATAATGCATACGATATGATAATGTTATTGGTATAGCTGGAATTCTGTTCTCTCAGATGGTTAGTCGACAAAATTTGTCAGAAGTATCCCTTTAAGAAAAATATTTGAATCACTCTAAATTAAATCAGATTTGATATATTTTAAAAGAGTGGGAGTTCAATAGCAGATATCATAGAATATTGTCAAATGGTGGATATCCTTCATAATTTTTTTTTTTTTTTTACTAAAATCTTTTAAAAGTCTCCAGAAGCAATTTTGTACGAAATTTGAGCGTGACTGAGATAACGTCAATTAATAAATGCATACCAAGTTCGAGATCGAATAAGCACTGTGTAACCTCTGTTGTGTCTACAAGAAATGTGAACGGACTCATATAATATCAAGGATTGGGACGATATACTATACATATACACAGTTCGATGACCTATTCCACGTAAAAGAAATAGGCTACTGTGATAAAACGACAGATGCACCCTTTTTTTTTGTTTTACCAATCGTACTTTAGTCTCAGAAACTAAACTGTTCACAGCTCACGGTCGATATATGAGCTTTCAAATCCACCCGAGGTTGAATGTTAAGTTTTTTGAGACACTGCCATATATGGGAAAATAAATTCCTAGTTTGAGATATTTTTGAAGGCCGTATAATAAATAAACTGACCTAATGACCTTATTCTAACCAATTTAAAATAAAGAGTTCTTTAATTTAATTTCAATATGTGAAATCATTTTATACATCCAAATAAATACACAAACATATCTGTCCACCGAAAAACTATATCAAACGGAAGAACAATGTTTGAATATTGTCAGCTGATTCAGGTCAATTTCCGTTACTAACATGACTGTCAAGGCTCAGAATTTTAATAATCATATATGGGCAGCACAAAACTCATATGGCTATGAGTATATATATATATATATATATAGATTTATATTCGGGTTTAGAATCTTATAGTGTAAAATCAAATCACCCAACTCTCTAAGTTATCATTAAAGTGCCAAGGATAATGACAACTTCATTTGAAAATTTCCAGTTTTAACGTCTCTCGTACATCATTATTGAAATGACTATTGGTGTAAAATTTCGACATTGATGATAATGTAGCACTAAGTGATAGCCTCGTCCTTCCATTACAGGCAACGGCCACTTACGACACATCGAAGCCGGGCTTGATTTATGAGTAGCGCCATTTCCGCCCGTAAGAAGCCAGTCCAACTTGCTTTTAAGTCAATATTGTATGTGAACGTCGCTCGGCAATCCAACCCTATTATTATAAAGCCATCAGTTTCCAAGTCTTCCATTTCATGTTGTTTTTCTATGTTTAAATTATGGATTGTAAACTGTAACTGAAATATGGACCACAGCCATTAAAATAATAGTTTCGTTTGCTATGCGACCCAGAGTCTTAAATAATCGACAATTGTTGTCAGTTAATTGACTGTTTGGCTCTCGATTGATCATAAACTGAACGCCGACTGTATTATTATTAGTCCAGCTTTGTTTAAAAATAGTGGGATTCCAAGACAATTTTAATTATCATGAAAATAATTTATATGTCTATTCCTTTGGAAAAACAGTAATGATACTTATTTTTCGTCATGGGGAAAAGTGGAAAGATCGTAGCAGTGAAAAAGTTCACCAAAGTTCATAAATTCCGATGTTTTATTTTTTTTTAAGGAATTACACATGGATAAAAAAAAACTCCGAGCCAGCCATCAAAATAGTTTACTCACCGAGGCACTGGTTCAGCTCGAAAATGTAATTATTAAAGGGATTGTAAAGAGGTTTTCAAAAATTTTTATGTGTATCGGGGACACTGATAGCTTCAGTTTGCACCATTTCAATTTTCACTAGAAGGGAGCTACCGGAAGCTATTATTGATATCCCCTCTAGTGACGTCATTAAACGCGTTAGTTTTAGTAGAATTGCAAGAACCATAGACGTCGGAATGAAAATTGGAATGAAGCAAATTGATGCTATCAGTTAGCTTTTAGAAAACCTCCTTACAATCCCTTTAAAACAATACCCTTAACATATGAATTATTACATTGTTAATTTTTTTCGACTAGAATCAGGTACCTGTGTGTACTCACTTCAACCGACAATAACAATATTGATGGTATAGGTCTATACTATATGTTATTACGATGCGTAGTTACCCCACCGAACATCAGCAGAGCCAACCCAGCCGATTAAAACCCAATGTTATTCGGTCGACAATTATCTATTTTGCATACATGCAAAATTAAATATATTGAATTTGATATCTATATGAACACGACTACCATAGATTGACATTTGTTACAGCACATAAAATATGTACGTATGTACATGAATGCCTATTTTCAGCAGTAATAGCCTTTGTCAAAAACATTATTGGCCTAGCATTTAAATCTTATGCAATAAAGTTTGTGTATGTATATAGTGTGTGTGTATAAAGTTTCCGACTTTCATTTCCGGACCGGTCTAGTGTATATTGTGTAGGACCAGAAATGATATTACAATTTCGTTTCTACTTTGACTAATATATTTTATCTCATTGTAATCTAATATGTTTTATATAGAAGTTCTGTTGAAATGACACTGTTTTTAACCAATCAAAGCGTGCAATGACTAATTAACGTGCAATAAAATTGTGGTCACGTATGACAAAGTCATGTGACAAAGCAGCATACGCAATATTTTTTTGAAACAATTCCATCGTATGCGGCCAATGCATTTTTGAACAAATAGCAATGTATTTTGTATTCTACAGACAAAAATAGTCCATCCTCTGCGCCTAACATGAAGCGAGAAACGCTTTCTACATGGCACGCTTTGGTTGGTTAAAAATAACGCCACTAGAGCTCGATAGCTGAAGAAAAGTTGGAAGATTACAATGGAGACAAAAATATTTAAAAAAAACTAACTTATCTTATCTTAATTAGATTTGATACGACTCGGTCATGTTTTAAGACTAAATCCGGACAATTCCGTTATTTCAGGCAGAAAAATATAGGAAACATAGTCAATCCTGTGTATTATTTATTCTCAGCTTCAAAATATTTTCTTAAGACTGTAGAAATGAATTTCAAAATTTCTACAATGAAGAAAGGAGGAAAATAATTTAAACTGAATTAAAACAGGACCTGGTGTCTGCTTTCTACTCAAAACGAGTTGTAAATGATATAGTTTCCGATCCCATTAGCATACGATGTGTCGACAGTGACAGAAATTCATTAGGACGACTACCAATTTAATTTCAACTTGATTTCTGACCCTTTCGCCTCTCTCCCCGTTGGTTCGATCAAGACCAATTTTGCTATTGGAAATCTATTAAATATTGCGTGTTTGATTGCAAACATAGCAACTCTGGCCCTCTTGAGATCGGGAGTTGCGTGATGCGTTAACAAGCTATGTCCTGGAGCCTAAATATCTCCAATAGTTCTTGGTATCATCAATTGTTCATCAATTCAGTTTTTCATTCGCGGAGAACGTTGATAGAAAAGAGTTTATTACTTGGTTGAGAGTGAATTATCATCCATTCAACGAGTCATTACAAACCAAATTACAACTTTTGGTATTACATTAACTTGGTGTAATTTCAATGGCGGTGTCGAGAAGTAGTTTAGAATAAGAGCTTTCTAATGTTTTTAGATCTTAACTTTGTGAAAATTAAAGAGTTATTGTGTAGTAGACTCCATCATGAATACGATTTACTTCAATTTCCAGATCTTTGGAATAAACTATTTTCCTGGGTAGACAGATTTCAGATTTGCATTCTTCTTAACTAATCTTACATTACAGATTCGGCATTTGATTTGGGTCTAGAATATGTAAATAGTCTTCAGAAGTTCCAGAAAAGTACAAAAATCGCACGATTCCTTCAAAAATACCTCAAACTAGGAATTTCACTTTCTATTTCCATATAATTATAATGTCTTTTCTATATATGGCAGAGCCTCAAGAAATGACGTGTCGTCACTTCAACCTTTGAACACACACTGATTCATACGAAATTAGGCTACGTATTCTACTTTGAAGGTTCTTGCATGGAAATAACACAAGAATATAGTTCGCAACCATCTTCAATCTTTTCCTCGACTTAAAAAGGCTATAATGCTCCAACCTAGCCTTCAAATCACATTTAAAGGTATAGAAATTTAATTTTCGGTCAGCGACTTAAAAAATACAGGTAAAGTAGTGGGGAAGATTCGGGCATTTAACCAGCCTATGTACAGCAGAACAATAATTTGTATAGATAAATGAATATAGATATAATATAGATATATATAGATATAAGCAGAATAAACATCAAAATCAAAATGTAATGAAAAACAATATATAAAACGAACCCGTAATATTGTTCTTTGTGGGCAGTATACACATATGACAACACATCGTATCACGAATACGGGTTTTGAGGAAGTATGACGAATGGGACACGATGATGACAACAGTACAATAATTTGAAAAAGATAAAATGAATATAGATGTAATATGTGTAATTATAATAAAACACGGCAGAGGGATCTTTCGAGGGAAAGGGTTTTAAAGATCATAAAAACACCAGGGAAAATGTTTAATAGTCGACTTATAAATTGACATGGACTCCTTTGTTTTGTTGTTTTTATTTGATAAAACTATAGATAACAAAACTATAGATAACTAGAACTGTGAACAGCTCCGAGCGTGGCACGAGACTTTATCCCAAGTCTTTGGGACCTTTTGAAACTTCTAGCCTGTTAGCTTTCAACACTCAATTCTCAATTTGTAAATAATAATATAGAAAAAATTGAATTATATCACAAATTCCCATAAAAGGGGAAAACAATTGAATTTATATTACTGTTGTTTAAAAAAGAAAATAAATACTTGACTTCAAGTCATAATCCATTTGCAAGTTGTCTTTTTTTCTTCTCTTTTTGGTGTCTGGATTATCTAGACGAAAGAAATTATTGTTTAGGGAAAATAGACTTGAATAATGTGACTTTTTCATCTTATGGCGATTGTTTTCCATTTAGAAAGAATTCGGTTGAAGATTTATATATATGTTTTTATTCATTATGGACCCCAATATCGGAACAATAATTATATGATGCCGTAGACAACGGGCTAGAACCTCAATATACCAGAAGACAAAACGAATCTCTAACAAATATCCCCCCGAATTAACCAACATGTTCTCTCACTAGTATGTCAGTAAAAAAATCATTGGAGTAATCTTTTTCCTGCAAAGGTTGCAACTAATATTCACAATCTATATATGTCATTTCAGTGAGCTAGAGTTTTGTATTTGAATAGGCCTACTGAGTCTAGTATATATAATATCAGGAACTTACAGCCTAATTAGCGAAAACCAGATAGTGGTAAATTAGGTTTATATAATTAGAAGAAGGTATAAGTTAGGTTTTTATATTTAGAGTAGAGCAGACAGTGGTATAATTTAGATTCCTATATTTAGAGGAGAGCAGAAAGTGGTATAATTTAGGTTTTTATATGTAAAGCAGAGCAGAAAGTGGTATAATATAGGTTTCTTTATTTAGAGGAGAGCAGAAAGTGGCATAATTTAGGTTTTTATATGTAAAGCAGAGCAGAAAGTGGTATAATTTAGGTTTTTATATGTAGAGCAGAGCAGAAAGCGGTATAATTTAGGTTTTTATATATAGCGTAGAGCAGGGCAGAAAGTGGTATAATATAGGTTTCTTTATTTAGAGCAGAGCAGAAAGTGGTATAATATAGGTTTCTGTATTTAGAGGAGAGCAGAAAGTGGCATAATTTAGGTTTTTATATGTAGAGGAGAGCAGGAAGTGGTTTAAGTTATGTTTTAATATGTAGAGTAGAGCAGAGCAGAGCAGAGCAGAAAGTGGTATAATATAGGTTTCTTTATTTAGAGCAGAACCAAAAGTGGTATAATATAGGTTTCGTTATTTAGAGGTGAGCAGAAAGTGGTATAATATAGGTTTCTTTATTTAGAGGAGAGCAGAAAGTGGCATAATTTAGGTTTTTATATGTAGAGGAGAGCATAAAGTGGTATAATTTGGTTTTTATATGTAGAGTAAAGCAGAGCAGAGCAGAAAGTGGTATAATATAGGTTCCTTTATTTAGAGCAGAGTAGAAAGTGGTATAATATAGGTTTCTTTATTTAGAGGAGAGCAGAAAGTGGCATAATTTAGGTTTTTATATGTAGAGCAGAGCAGAAAGTGGTATAGTTTAGGTTTTTATATTTAGTGTAGAGCAGACAGTGGTATGGTTTAGGTTCCTATATATTTATAGGACATCAGACTGTGGTATGATTTAGGTTCCTATATTTAGAGAAGAGCAGACTGTGGTATAATGTAGGTTCCTATATTAAGAGATGAGCAGACAGTGGTATAATTTAGGTTTTTATATTTAGAGTAGAGCAGACAGTGGTATAATTTAAGTTCCTATATTTAGAGGAGAGCAGAAAGTGGTATAATTTAGGTTCCTATATTTTGACATTCAAGTTTCTATACAATGGTATAATTTAAGTTTTTATATAGACTGTGGTACACGCTTATATAAAGGTTTGTATAAAAAAAAAAGAAGACAGTGGTATAACTAAAGGTTTTATATTCAGAGGGCCCTTGTATAAACGCGCAAATCCGACGTTATAGGGGTTACAGGTATTATTTGGTGAACTAATATGCCTGTGAATTCTCTTTTCGAGAAAAGATAAATATTTTTCGTAATATTTCATACCATTATCATGTCTAAAAGATAAACTGGCTTGGGCGCATTTTTTTTATATGGATCTACCTTCTCTATGAAAACCAATTGAGAAATTTGATTGAAGATAGTTCGAATATTTAATACATATACATGGCAATAAATTTAAAAAATAAAATATAATTTTGCAAGAGCTTGGCTCATAAACGACGTTCGGTTAATGTAATTAATATGAAATGATATGGTCTTCTTGTCATTTATTGACGCTTCCACGTGACTGAACGACGTTCTGTATTAGTGTCAATACGATCCGACATCACACAAAAAGCAGCTTTTCTCAATTAAGAGTTTTAAGGGAGATCATGTTATAAGATTATTATATCAATGTGGGTATATTCATCACCGTAGAAATGTGCAATTTTAGATTTTATCAAATGCGCTTCATAGAGTTGACAAATATACAAATGAAGTTAAGCAAATATGGTATAATACCAGTAAATAAATCTCAAGCAGAGCTCTGTCAACAAATATATCAAATAATAAGCCAAGCGAAGTGCCGCTTTCAAACATTTTGTTTCTAAATCGTGGTTAAATTTCACTGATTGCTTGGTGTTGTCCATCTTTATTGGTCACAAGCAGTAAACCCCTTTATTTCATTTCGATTTTTCCCATCCTGGGAGTTATTTTAATGTAGAAATATCTACAAATGTTTGTCAAGTAATCAAACCAAAGAAACTCACAAGTAGCAACTTTCAATTCATTGAAAATGTATGGAATATGACAAAAATTAGTTTTATCTTCGTGCGAATAGGTATTTTTCTGTACAGTTGAGAAGTACTCTCATTTTTTACTTAGGGATATTGCCAATCACATGAAAACATGAAAGAAACTTTTAAAATATTTTTCAGTTATATGTTTTTGATAGAATGCAATGTATATTCAAAATACATGATTATATCGAAATTGAAGAAAAATTAGTAAAAATTGTATGCAAATCGTTTCAAAAATCGTGTCCGGACCCGGTTGCTCTTTTGTTCTGCATACTCTTTTTCACATTATCATTCTTACACACTTACTCCAACAACAAAGCTTGTATCAATAGTATATACAATTAACGGAACTATTTTATGGTTTCGTTACTTCAATACAACATCAACAATGGCAGAAGCAGCAGCATTTTTACAATGTCAAGCTATTGAGAACATCGTACTTATACCTTGACTGCAATAGCCAGGAGGTTTTTGTAAGATGTAGCAGCATATCACAAATTTATATACGTGTCACTGCATAAACCCCAACTCCTTTTCAGGTCTTCAAGTTTTCCAACAGTTATCAGATAATCTAACCAAACCAAACCAATCAACAAGAATTACCATGATCAGAACGAGTGAAGAAGATCGAGTATCTCATGCCACACTATCCAGGGCCGAGTTTCACCGCCATGTCATTCGAATTGGCCAGATCTCACAAATTATTAACAACCAACACACAGAATCATCCAATTTGAACCAGTCCAACTACTACGACTACCAACAATTACCTAGTATGCGATATCAGCATTCGCTTAAAGCGAACGTTTACTTGTCATCTACCATCCGACCTGATGTGGCAGCAGTTGCCACAGTTATCTTAAGTCAGGTAGAGTAAGCATCTCCACGTATTATCAACAGTTGATACCAGTGTGCTTTTCAGTCTGATCATATATTTTCCTATAACGTTCACTAGTCACAAATTTTGAATCTGAATTTTGATTATACTAGCTTTGTTTAGAAGCGTTTACATTAATTTATGTAGTTGTTAATAACAATTTGATTTTCATTTACTCAATACGATCTCCTCGTTATTTGGCTCGACATACTTTGTACATGATAACAAATGAATTTATTCCTTTATAACCAATCTTGACCAAATTGTGTTGTTGGAATTTTCAGACAAAACGACAAGCAGTATTGATCAATAACAAAGGAAAGAGTTTTATTTGTGTTAAACAATACTTTGCCGATGTAATCAATATGTCTTTTTTCAATTTGACTTGTTTCCCAATATTCAAATAATACCACCTGAAAATTGATCATGTTTTTATATGCTTCTGCTTTGATTTCCTTGACTTCTGTGAACTGTTTTTCCTGTTTTGTGAACAATCCAAAAGAAACTCGCTCAGGGAAATCATTTTACCAGTCTCTCATAATAGCCGTAGATTTGATGAGACAATTGAGCGGAACGAAACAAAAGCCAGGAATTAAGATGAAAGATATTGATGACAATTCTAATGACAAGATTGATGCTAGTGGCAGCCACAACACGCAATCCTTGCTCTTATAAATCACACCTTCTTTTAATTACCACACGTTAGTTGTATCCATAGCCTTAAAACTTTAAGAAACTTGATCTCTAAATTTACATAAATAATGTGACACTGATCAGATATTTTTTTGCAAACGACGTTGTCAAGAAGGTTATATCCAGTTCACTCACACAAAAAGTTCTTAAAATTTGGTTTCCAGGGGTAGCGTGCCAGGAGTGTGAATAACTTGAATGTTCGTGCTCAAAGGTAATATACAAAACTTGTTTGAAATCCCCGAGTATAACGAAAAACAAGCCATTTTAGTCATGCAACCCCTACACACCATTGGAAACACGGAAAAATTTTCTGTCAACATCCTGATTAAGTGTTAGTTAGGAGAAAGTTTTCAAATTGTGATCACCTTTTCTCGTGCAGTGTCAATGTCCCTCAAAGCAGGAACAATAAAGTTTGTAACACGCAACCAAGAAAATAGTGTGCTTTGCATGTGGATATGCCCAATTAAATCTATATATCATTGACAGTTGAAAATGAAGGGAAAAGAAGTAAATTGCACGCAACATGCAAGATAGTCTCGGATAAAACGCGACTAGAGAGGTTCGCAGGTTAGTTTAGAGCCAGATATCATGAAAACACCATCGTCAAATCTTTCATAGACAAATGTTAACCAAGTTTTAACATTCAGGGATGAGTCTATTAAGCCGTATTATATACAAAACTCAGACTCGGCAAGGTTTTCAGATGGAAAGTGACTGACCACATCAACTCGTTTCCACTTGGATTAAATGTTCATTCAAATACCAATTGAAAGATGGAAAATTGATGGCCAACACCAAGTCAAGATGGTTATTCCCTGGAAGCAAAATTATAGAGCTATGTTGTGAACCAGTATTATGTTAATGGCGACCATTATCTCAACGAATTGCTGAATAGAAGTAGAGTACCAACAAGAAACTGTGCCATGTCTTAAGTAATATCATCGAAGGGCGCAGATCTACCACAGGGTAGGGCCGTTACAGACCACAGCAAATGTATTCCACAGATCGATCGATGCATATTTACTTTCCTAAGAACGTACCAACAGCTTCTCGAGGTCATCTGAAAAGGTGCCTTTCATAGAAGAGTTCTGCAGTCATGCCTCATAAAAGAGTGGATTTATTTTACCTTTAATTGTGGAGATTTTAAATATTCGTGGATCCTATAAACATGTTTCCATTTGGAGTACCTTTGTTTTTGGCCTATTCATTTGGAGTATTAATTTTACTGTTCATTGACCTTAAGTGCTCATTAAACATTTTCTATGCTTAAATGTTTCTTGCTCAAAATGTGCGAATTGATCATTATAAAGTAATACAGTTGTTTCGTGCATTCTACAGTACAGCAATTGAAATATGAGGATTGTAGCAGCAATGTGATGCCCTTGACCTTAGTCTTAAACGGAAATGGATTAATTTGCGTCTGAGGGTTGTTCAACAGACCACGAGAAAACATGATAAAATATATCATTGATTTACATCTTTAAGATTTTAATTTTCGTACAGGTAAATGTACAATTAAATATATGCTCTTAGAGGATTTGTTGATAAATCAAAATTGGATAAAAAAAAATATAATAGAAAGTTAAAATCTGAGTAGTGTAGATATTTATGGTGTACTTTGAACGGATATACATATCATTCCATATATATTGAACTTTTCGAAAATAGGGCTCAGGATAGAAGTTCCCTATCACAAAACCAGACACCACTTTGGTTTTTATTATTATTTTATAGACGGCAAAAATGATTTTAAAATCAGACTTGATCATTTCCAATGAAACATCACAGTCAATTTATTAAATGCATTTATTATTTATATATAGGATTCAACCTTCAAAAACTTTTGTATTGTTTCTTATGAAAAAAAAACTGTTATAGTTCTCATTTTATAATTTATCAGAACTTACAAACAAAAATTTATTATTTTATAATTCAACTCAAAATTAAGATTCTATTATAGACATAGTTGTTTGAATATTCAAACTCTGAGATCTAATATCTTTATGGGTTTTTATATTGTCTCTATAAAACTTGGAAACAGAGAAAAATAAATTGATTTTATCCAGTTTAGACAATTGTCATTAAGTTTGAAATCTTATACCGTCTTAAAATAAGAGACAAAAGCCATCAAGACCTCGATCAATTCAAAACCCACAGAATATAACTTTACAGTTAAAAATATCATTAACATCAGAAATTTATTTTTCATCGAGACAAAAGAAAATTTGTAAAAAAAAAAGACTAAATGATAATAATAATAAAAAAAATTCAATTATTATTTTCGAATATGTATAATGGCCATCCAGCTACCATTGGGATATTTCTGTCTATACAAAACACCTTTCAAATGATTTTTGTCAAGGGTATCGTGTATCCTGTGTAATTATATACTATAATTTTGTTTAATTTTATTGAGATGCGGTACAAATGATTTTATGAGTAGAATGGATTTTATTCAACGATATCTGTTCGACTTACAGAATTTTTAATGTCTTTTGCTATCTATAATTATTTCTATACAAAGCGAACCCCTTGTTACTGCTGACAGATGGGTCATTATGGACCAATTTAAAGGCTCATAAATGTCTATTTTTATTTTTTTAGTCGATGAAATTTTCTATTCATGAGAATGTGCGCCCATGTGTTTGAATTTATTTGAATTTAAAGTCAATGGAGACGACGGGAAATGATAAATGAATGATAATTTTATACTGATGATGTTAATATTCCTTAAAAGTTATGTAATGGTGTAATGTTTTATCTAATGAAATGCTGTCTACGCACTTTTAAAATGTTTGTAATACGATGAAACAAGTATACAATCAACAATCAATAACTTATATTATATTTTTATATTATAAAATTTATCGTTATAATTATATTATTAATGCAGAAAAATTATTTTGTAAATATTCTTTTATACAAAAAAAGTATATCATTCTACTCAATAGAAACAATAGCCTTCCACGATCGCGCACATGGCTATGTATTTTTCGGATCCTATCACAATAGACATCTATCAGTATTAATAGACACGCCTATACCGTATGCTGATTTTAATTGTTAAGACAAAGCTTAATTCAAGAACTCTAAATTGACTGTATAATTCGAGGCTTAAGGCGTAATCAGATTGGGACCTAAAGAGGCTTGTAAGAGCGGAATGGATAAATAAATATTAGTATTGACGTATATGCCTTCATACTCTTGTTGGTAAATCGAATTTTACCGATTTTTTACCACAAATTTGAGTCTATGATCCGATTCACGTTAAAATTTAATCGGTAAAAGAGACAGTGGGCTCGGGAAAAAATCAACAATATTAAACTCTATATTCTGGTTCGGGGAAATTGATATTATTATTTCTGTAACTTTGATATAAGTCAAAAGTGTTCTATTTAGTCAAGTATGGATCCCAAAAGTTTGAATAATGATATATAGCAGCAAAAAAAAAACGTTTGACAATTTAGACGCAATAGAAATCTTTGAGTCAGGTTAGTATGAGTCACAAGCACAAATATTTAATGGAATAAATTCCGTTGGAAATCATTATTTCTTTCATTTGAGTATTTAGAGCTAAGTGCAGAAACCAGACCTAATCTGACAAGGATTTTTCGTGGAATAAGAAAGACAAAGTGCCTTGATACAGAATTAGAATTTGTCGAATGATAAATTTGTCTAAATTGTCCAGCCAAAAAATGATCAAACTGCCGGCAACCAAATTGTTCTCATTTTATACAGAGATTTGAATTGAATATTTCTAGATTCAAATCAGTGCTATTTTATTGAGAAGTCTCGTAAAAAATATTTTCTTTCTTTTCTTTATAACTTCAGAATATTATAGCCTATCATAATGTTTTAATACGGATTACTTATTATGTTATTGGATATTAATGTATGATCTTCATGAGACCAATACGAATATTGTAATATAAAACAATGTTATTTGAAGATTGTATATTTTTTGTACCGGAAAAAACACGCCCGCATGTTTGAGCCTTAAAATATATATTTATTTTATTTCGCTTAATTTAAAGATTATCAATATTTACATTAGAACGGTGTACAGTCTTACTATGAATTTTCAAGGAAAGGGTCGAATTCGATGACACTAATAAAATAACAGAACTTCATAAATCGTAATGTTGAGTATGCCTATTGAAGGGTTAAATTAAGCATGTAATATAACTATCATAATACAACATAAATCATAGAAGATGATGAATCACGACGATTGGGCCATGGGGAGTGTCAAATTCGAAAGTGTTTTTTCTTAAAACTCACGAAAGTTTTCTACGGCGACCGAAAAGAATTGAAAAACATGTCTGGTTCTTATTATATTTTTCTCTTTGAAACATAAATTAGTGAAGTAGTAAACAAAACTCCGAATATTAATCACAAAGATCCATTGAAAACAATTCTGTGTCGTTGGTCATGCTTGATAGTCACCATAAGGATAGTAAAAGGATATTTTACTTGTTGGGAAAGTTTTCAACAACGATAGAAGCATAAACATATTTTTAGTGAATTGTTGTTAACTGCATGTTAAAACTTTACAGGTGTCTGTGATTTTTTTCTCTTTGAAATATAAATCAGTGAAGTACTTAACAAAACTCCGAATATTCATCACAAAAACCCATCAAAAAGAATTTTGTGCCTTGGGCCATGGTTGATCGCCACCATATTGATAGTTTAAGGCTCATTTAAGGATACATCCACGTGTCTCAAATTAAATGTGATAACAAGGTTGCCTTTAAAAAAGACAATTGAATTTGTGTGATCAACGAGGCGAAACGGCGCGAGTACAAACGCGTGGATATCCTCGCCTCAGGGCCAAAAGCCGTTGTGTTATCGATGCCCAGTGCTGATAAGAATCGAGATTTTGAATTCTGCATTCTGCGTGAATTATTTATTTTGTCGGAAAACTGACAGATCTTTGTGAAATTACAACCCTAATGAAGATGACAATAAAGCGAACGAAAATGGGCCAGGTGTACTTTCTTTTATTTCTTGATTGGAATTACCCGTGTTGTTCAGCCAGGTAAATTAAAAACTAATCAAAGATTGGAATTCTTAATTGAATTGACGTGGCAGGATGTTAGGTTATTTCTCGACATTTTCTGGAATAATTCATAAGCTTCTAGCTCTCCTGGGACTACTGTCAATTTCCTTAATAATGTAACTAAGCCTTTGTTTGTTAGTTGTTTTGTTTTTGTACCTGATGATCGGTAGATTTGGTTTGGTTCAGGTGAGAAAATTCTACGAGGAAAACGCAACAAATTTATTATAAATTACAGTATATATATATGGGTTGCATAACACATTTAAAATAATTGACGAAAAGAATATGAAATGAAATATATTATTTTTGTTTTTATATTGAAACCACATTCTAGGATTGCACAATTTCTTTTTCTTTCTTTTAGAGATTTTGGACAAATAGACGATCTTTCTTTTTTTTTTATCTTCAATAGAATTTTCTTAGAATATTAATTTTGTTTTATTTCAAAACAAGGATCGAAATATCAAACGACAATATTTTTTTAGCACAGGTTCACGATGAAGGGCTGAGAATAAAAAGAGGTCCAAGGGCCATTTGTGAAAGTTTTCAGATTTCACTTTGGAGTAATTCCCCTTGAAATTCTCTTCATTTTGATATAATCATTGTGATGCAAATTTAAGAAACAACTGTGATATACACTCTCTTGATTTCAAATATGCATTGAAAGAATGGGCTAAACTCAAGGTTTTTCGCCCTTTTCTCTAATAGTGACAAATGGCATCTATAGACACCTTCTTGATCTCAGCTCTTCAATTATATTTGAATTATTTAAGTTTTATGTTTAAACGCCCACACGAAGTTTGAATATAAAATTGTATGTATGTGGTAAAATTGTGGCAAGGTGATTTAATTTGATTTTCTCAATGATCAGGTAATAATTTTCTGATAAACAGTCTTGGACTGTGTCGTTTGCCCAAAGTGCCAGCATGCTCTGTCTAAAAACTATGTTTTGTCTGAACAGCGGCATTGATCTTTAACATGCTCAGCCTGTAGAACAGGATGCCTCAGTACATTGTATCTATATGAAAGACAGGGCGCTTTTTCCATGTCACTGCCTCCGCATAATATTTTATATGCTCTGAAATTTTATAACATTTGTTAAAAATCCATTTTGTATTCATCGAATACATGGGAATTAGCTTTAGTTAGATTAAGTTTGACACCTTTTCATATAGAATTGGGTGCTGAAAACAAGATGTCACTTTTCATTTCATGAAATCGCTAATTAATCTTTTCTTTGATGATACTATCTTTGAATGGAGAGAAAATATAAAGCATAATTATTGTGGTAGGTTTTTGTCTTGTATTGGCGTCGCCGATTGTTCACCGTCGGTCGTAACAATTCTTTACCATATGTTCGTGGATATAATCCCATCAATCGACTATGTCGCATTGCAATGAATAATACCAGCGAGCGGAAATTATTTCTTTATTAATAAATCATATATAATTAAGATTAACAACCTGTTCGAAAATTTTTCTCGTTCCAAGATCGATAAGCACACCTTTTCTTTCTGTAATCAACGGGATGTCTGAATTTAATCAAAATAAACAACAACCCCGAATGAATAATTCAGAATAAAAGAGAATTTATATTGATTTGGTGAAATAAATCAATCATAACGGTTTTTTAAGTTTGGAACTAGGAAATATTTTTAAAATGTAAATGCTTCCACAATCTGTCAAGTTTACGATCAAAGGAACCGAATTGGCTATTTTAATTCCAGTAAGGTATAACTACAGACTATTCCAGTTAATAATTTATGATGTTTTATTTCAATAGAAATCATAACAAAAGGTCATCTATGAATAAATAAAATAAACTTTGATTAATATCAGACCAATTAAAGAAATTTTATTCTATATATTCAATTTGCTAATTGCCAATAAAAAATGTGTCGAATTTAAATTCTGGTTCGTTTTTGCATTGAATCGCATTGTTTTCTATTTACGAATTACAGTCCATGCTGTAATATACATTTTTAGTAAAATCTCTGTCTCCACTGAAAAATGTAATAAAATGGTCCAAATAAAATACGAAAGCCAATCTACAATTCGACAACCTAACATGGAATGAACAAATTTCAACCAAATTTCGATATAATTTACAAATTATATTCATGTGATATTGAAATAAAAAGTAAACATATTATGTTCGCTATTTAAATGCAATTCTATAAGCTATTAAAGAACGAAAAACACTCCCACTCGCAAATAATACGCACCATCTATACAGATATTGTAAGTAAAATATCTGTCAGTGCGCAAATTATTAGCAAGACAATTTGTAATACAATTAGTACATTTCATATCAATATTTAGGGACAATTAACTTAATAATTTAAGGTAAATATCAGGGATCCAATTAGACAGAACATTAACATGTTATATAATGATAATGATATGTAGCCGAATGTACGTTATGTGTGATATGAAAGACAAAATTTACGCGTAACTAGCAAGCTAGGCAAATATTAAATATTTACATCCTATAAAAAATGTACACGTAACTAGGCGAATATTAAATATTAACATCCTATGAAAAAATGTACACGTAACTAGCAAGCCAGGCGAATATTAAATATTTATATCCTAACATTTTTTACACGTAACTAGCAAGCTAGGCGAATATTAAATATTTAGATCTTATGAAAAAATTTACAAGTAACTAGTAAGGAAGGCGAATGTTAAATATTTACATTTTATAAAAAAAAATTGCACGTAACTATCAAGGAAGTTGACTATTAAATATTTATATCTTATAAAAGAGATGTACACGTAACTAGCAATGCTAGGCGAATGTGAAATATTGACATCCTATAAAGATAAAGAAAGACAAGTATTCTAAAAAAAAATTTAAATGACTGAATGTCAGCATATAATTTATTATATTATTACATAATGAATACTCTCTGTATGTTAAAGAAAGTGTATTGTATGCTTTGAACTCTTGCTTCTTTCTGACCGAAAGATAATTAGGATGACTGAAATTGATTTATGGACAAAATCTGTGACAGTTTGAGAAAACAGCAGGTCGCTAATGAACTGGCAAATAGCAATCAATTCGGTGGTGATTATCTCTCTGGGACCGAATCCGCCCCGAACCCCAGTGGACGATTTGACAACATAACAAGTCGACTCATTTCGATTTGGTTGCAAATATCGCCCTTGAGACAACCTAGTCGGGTTATGTGACAAAATATTGTTCTTGTTCTATACGGGAAGTAGCTAGAATAAATCCCCAAGAAATATTCTATCCCGCAGTTCATTTGGTGCCAAACTGTCTTAAATGTAAGCCGATTTCTCTTGAAATTCTCTACGGTATATTTAAGACTGTTCTATTTGTCTTATGCCAATAGATTTAGAATATCATCACCCGGGAGATAAAAAGATATAGTTAATTATAATTTGAAAACTGGAAAAGATAAACATACCGCCTCGTTTTACTGTTTTGTATCTATTTGCTATTTTAGCATTTTGATATCATCACGACAAAATGATAACAGGAATGAAATAATTCCAAATAAAACAATTATAAATTAAAATTTGGCTAAAACGCTAATAAGACGTGTACAGTTATAAAGTTTTCCTGCATGTCTGGGCATAACAATATACATGTAAAATATTAATCATTCAATCGTCCTCTACAGAATCAAGATGCAAACCGCGTAGAAACACATCAGGAAACGCATCGTCGGTCATCAAATATCATCATCGGATATTCAACATTGCCATTGTACTGAAAAAATAATTTGAATTTGAAAAATGTCCGTTCTCTGTCTAGTATTTTCCAAATGAATGTCATTTCATTTTGATGAGATGTAATTTTTTTCGGCTGTATAGATTTACAAGAAGGCCTATAATACATTTAATACTATTGCTATAAATGTATGTGTTTATGTAATATATTACAATATGGTTGCAATATTATTTAGTTATTTATTACTAAAGTGATACGTGGTTTTCCACCAGTAAAATTGATTCTTAAATTACTCATGCCTTTCTTTACTTTTCATGAATAACTGCCAGATTCAAGCTGACCGATAACTTATTACGCCTGGAACTTGGGTTGTGAATTTACATAGGGAAGTTAAAATTATATTCGTTTTTTACGTCGATTGTTAATACCTACATAGTTCTTGATAACACCAATCTTTGATAATTATTTAATGAATCATGTATATTGTGGAACAAAAAGGCACATGTTATGTAAGATGACCTCCAGATTTCTCACAATATCCGACCCTGTTCGGCTTCAATTTTCTATTGTTCCAAACATTACACTGGCAACGGGCCCCTTCGCCCTTTACACATTCTTCTTGGTTTCGTATTAAATATCCTATTGCCCTTAAATATTATAATAACGATTATAATCAACAAAATGAAATGGAGTTTTTACGCCCTACTTTTCTGCACCCTGTGGGCTAATGTAGACGGGCAACGCCATTCAGGGTGCAATGAGAGAAATTTTGCCCATGCAGGGCAGCGGCATTAGCCTGCTCTTTTTCGATTTCCAACTGTCGAGGGATATTTAACGCACACAGCCTGTACCACGCGGGGTATAATCAACAAATTTTGATAACACGACTCAACTCAATTTCAACTTTAATTTCTATTATATAATTAGAAGAAAATTCCTATGTATTATATAAAAATATAAGATTATGAAATCCTATTTGCAAAAACACCTCTGAATATATTACAAAGAAGTTTAGTTATATTTATACCAAATTGGACCCCATTCTAGTAACTTTCTGAAACAATTCCATTAAAAGGTTCTTAGACGATATTTGTATCATTTGGACAGAAACTTATTCGGAATGTTCCTAATCTTGTGTAATCACCCGTTAAGCTAACTGAAAATATTTCCGAATATAATATGAATTTCTTTGATACGACTGTATCCAAAGGGCCGACTTTTATCCAAACCTGAAAAATTAGACATCAAAGTTTATTTCACAGAAACTGACACAACTTTTGTTTACAACTTTGTAATTAAACCGCAAATTCTGAGATTTAACAGAATTTGCACTAGAAAGACAGATTTTGATTCAGTGTATTCAGTAAATTGAGAGAAAAATTAAAAACGACACAATTTAAGAGATTAATATGCACCCTTTAATACCACGGCCATATAAGCTTCTCTGATTGTCAAACGATATTGCAAATTCTTATCTTAAGATTAAAGCTACCAGTTGGCATATAATACCTTGTCTGGCAAGCTATCTTTAATAACCTATTTCAGATATTAGCAAGTTGTAGTTGTATAATATTGTACATATAGGCCAACGTTTGTATTCAAATTGAGTTGCCACCTTTTATATATTCTTTATAGTTACATTAATCATTAATGGAGAGGGGTAATATAGGTAAAGCCTGTTCCCTAATCCGTTTCATAATGTATATATATATATATAATTGTGAATAGAATATTATTTACCAAACAAAAATTATGCATGTTTTGTATAATGTGTATGCATTGTATTATTTCATTCTTTCGGAACTTATATTGTTGTCATTTCTCTTTGCACATAGCGAAGTACATTTTATTATATTTTGTATTTAATCCTCTTCTTGTGACCTTGGCCAGTGCTTTCCTTAACACCCAACATCAATAAACTAAAATACTATATAATACATAATTCTGAAAATATTTATACCCATGTATTATTTACATTATATACATCATAATAAGATAGAATTATGAGATGTATATTTTATAATTGAAACAACGATGGTAATTATTCATTCATTTATTTACTGATAAGATATCATAGAACAATACAATCTAGTTAAAATAACATTACAATTTACAATTGCATTTTCGTTTATTTTTTTCTTATGTTTCGTCCGCAATGAAGAGAAGAATATAAACATATTATAAAACATGGCAATTCCTCGAGTTATCTTAATTAATTCATATTATTTACTTCCTTCTCCATGAAAAATATTATAGTATTTAGATCTCTAGTATCCAACCTATCAGATTCTTCGCATCCTTTTGCGACGTGTTGACGCTGCTGGTACCCAATCTACCATAAGCACTTTGAACAGAATCAATATTCTACCTGAAATCGACGATAAAAACTTTTGGTTTGGCTTCTCAGGTACCCATGAGATGTTCATATGTACCCTAAAGGAGCACTGGTAACTCGAAACCAGTAATTATTCAGTAATTATTTATTTATTTACCTGAATACATATCAGTGGAACTAATAGAAAAGAAATCTTCATTCTGAAAATAACACAGCAGTCGAGCTACATAATTCAATTTCAAAACAATCTATCAAAAACTACAGGCTGAAAGTCTTCTCAATTGTTCTTGAAAATAAAGTCTAGAGAGAAAATTATTCCAGGAAAAAGTGTATTGTATAGAGGCATTGCGTGATAAGATGAAATATATTGGCCAAGTTGTCAATCAAACCTATCTAAGTCTGTCCACAGGAGAAAGTGTGTATTTCATTCTAATTAAGAAAAGTAATAGTCATGAAGTACTCAATAAGCCTGGCTAAATTTATCAGACACTTTTTACGATTATAGACTTCTTTGTGTATTTTTCTAGCAACATCCGCCCAGGAAAATATTATACCCAAGTTACACATCTTTAGTTCACATAAATTGAAAAATTATTATTTTTTACCCATTTTAAAACCCTAAAAATTATATGATTTTGCTTCTTATTTTTTTAGCATTGATTATATCAATTTTTTTGGTGAGAATGCAATTGATTATTGTCCTTTTATTTATTTTTTATTCTCAGTTTTGAGCACAAACAGAAAATTTGTATAACTAGACGACCCTTTCATAGTTCATCATCTAACAATATCGTGTTTACAGACTGGCTTCGGGTACTATTTCCATTTTTCATCATTCGGATTATAGATTTTGAAACCTTTTGGGTTGCATAATTAATTCAAATGTTACATTTCAAAAGTAGAACATCTATGCAAGCCTGTGCAATCACAGATACGAGACTGTACAGTACACTCTTTGAAAATTATGTAATGAAACAAAAAGGCACATATTATGTAAGATGACCTCCAGATTTCTAACTATACTCCACTCGAACTGCGCTGTTCGTTTTCATTTTCTATTGTGCCAACCCTTGTTCTTGCAACGGGTCCTTTCACCCTTTACACATTCTCCTTGGTTTCGTGTTCAATATCCAATTGCCCTTAAATATGATAATAATAATAATAATCAACAAGAGACCACAAGTTTTGACCCGACCCTGGACCAATTTCAACTTTCATTTCTAGTAGAAAATTGGAAGAAAATGCCTATGTATTGTACCAAAATATAAGAATATGAAATCCTATTTTCAAAAACACATCTGAATATATTACAAAGAAATTTACTTATATTTATACCAATTGTAACTATTCACCGCCGAATTCATTCGACCGACGCAGTGGTTACACTGAGAGAATGCCTGCGTTGATAACTCTCCTGCAAATCAATTCCTCGTCCTTTTTTGCATCACTGGAGGTCTCCATTTTATTTGTCATTGGACTCTTCGGGCGTCTGTGATTTGTTGATTTAGGCAAGTTCGCAATTGACTTAACCAGAAAGAACGAGTCGATGGCGTTGAATATTCTGGCGATGAATATTCCGGCGAATAATACCAAACATGCTTGATGTTGACGAATGGCTTCGGTCGATGCTCATACGAATGTTGTAGCGCTGGATACACTAGGCGAAGTTCGTTGGCGATCGACTTGCCCAAACCATTCGCCGTGAAAATTTGCCCATTCTGTCCCCAGCTTTAGTCTCAGAAGATTTTTATAATCAGTAATGGGCTAGTGTTTACTATTTCACCGTCGCACTTTGAGCCTTCAATTTCATGAGACTTTGGCATATATAGAAAAGATATATATAGAAATTGAGAGGAATTTTTGAAGGAATTTCCGTATATTTCTAGTAGTTCTGAAGACTATTTACATATCAAAGACCCAAAAAAAATCCGGAAAATGGTGAACCTGTCCCTTTATATTTTAGTGCTATTTGTTACCAATCTTTTGGTATGTTCGTTCTCTTTTTGAAAAATCACATATCTGATTAAGTACAGCGTTTGTTCTATACCTGAACGTAGATAATACAATACAATGTCGTAAACTTTCAACTATTTCAAACGAATAGATATTGTGTTTCAGAAATTGCATATTGCAAAAAAGAATTTTCTCTATGACCTATGGCAACGACTTGAATACCTAAAATTTCAAAAATTATTTCTGTGTCCTTTAACCAAAAACGATTAAATTACTATTATAATTTAAATATACCACCTAACATAACGAAATTAAACAACAAACATACTTACATAATGTTAAACTTAAAGTAATATTATTTTTTAAGGGTAGACTATGAAGATGAATAGAAATTTCAGTAGACCTACTTAAAGTTCACATTCTGTAATCTCAACAATTTCCTGATCGTCTGCCTCTTGTGTTTAGGTTCAATGAAATTAAGTGGAGAAAATTGTGCCTTTTGGAATTGAAAGGAAATCATAATCAGTTTAATGACCATTCGCTTTGGTCTACAAAACCACAGCTAATAAGTAGACCGATGAATTTTAGCCTAAGGGACACAGAAACACAAACAGAAAACGAAAAAAGGTTCCGGTATCTGTCCCTTCTTCTAGTGAAGCGGAAATCCGCGGATGGATTTTGTAGTTTTTGTTAGTGAGCTAGCAGAACCGTAACTTCATTGCGTGTCACGATGTTAATAAGACTTTTAATTTCTTGCTGCTCTGAAAGAAAATTAAACGGCACGCCGCTGTTAAATAAAGATCCTTTATTGTTCTTTTTAACTAGCACAATTATACGCAATTTTCTGCCTCCGTTTCAACAGAGCTCTAGCTAGTTTGGTGCCTTTGCTTCGGTCTGGATATCGACATGGTCGGATATAATGATTTAGCCTACTGTTTGACTATTATCTCCCATTAAGGTTCCCAGATTCTGTTTAGTTAAGATATATTGATAAATGAAATGAGATGTAGTTTTGCGTCCTATAAAGAATGCAAGAAAGATTTTATTTCCAGGTCAGCGACATTAGTCTACCCTTATTCACTTTAAGCGGTATCGCATAGCAGTTTACAGTCAAAATGATGTCTTATCAAATCTTTTCACATCGATTGATTTTATTCAAATTGTATATTTTAATCGATAATTTGTCCAAATCTAGTCATATCAAGTAACATATCCGCAACGATCTCTATAAACCATAAACCACAATATAATTATTTTATTATTGTAGCCATTTTCATTGACGAGCTCGACCCGGAGTCAACATCTGGGACATTTTCAAATGCTTCCGAATTTTTTTTATAAGGAATTCTTTGCAATCTTATTTTCAATACTGAGGCTACTTTCAAAATTCAATTTTAGATATTACCTTATGACTTAAGATATTGGTTAACAAGAATTAAAACGGCGACACAAAGTATTTCTGTTTTTCCCCATTAGTCCCCCCCCCCCCCCCTTTCTTTTCCTTCCGGTGATTGTTTTCTCAACTACCAATCCTATCTGCTTCCCTATTCCCCTGCTTTCTAGCTTTCTACTTTCTTAAGTCATACTTCTCTCTGTACTTTTTCGTGTTTCCATCATTTCTATCTAATTGCATGAAAGTGCCGTCTTCAGTGCACTACATCCATTCAAGCTCAAACCTGCAGGAATTACTTCAAAGTGTTAAATCGGTGGAGAAAGGACAAGATTTAAGTGGACAAAATTTATGTTGCACATCGAATAGACACCACAGTTAAAGTCGGAATCTTCGAACGTCTTTAAACAACTATATAAGTATATAAAATTTCATTTAAATGCGGATCAACCGCAATAACTATAGGTCTATTACGTTAAAAGCTCATTTTGTCATAATTATCTCAAATCTTAACTCCACTCAAACTAAGCGTATTATAATATGCTAATATTTTTAAGGCATGAATTGCACGAACAACAGACATCTGACTGAAAATTTGAATTTTGGGAAATCGATGCTATCATTGTTCACAATACATCTAAATAGCTCAGAAAGCCTGTTTACCATCCCTTCCATTGAGATTGCAATAATATACATATACATACATAAATTCATTTAAATCCGACCAAAATTGTACTCATTCGTATTCACCTGTGACGTACTTTTGACAAGTATTACAAATTGCGGTTTTCACTTTAGTAAGCAAACCTTGTATTAGTGACTGAGGTAAGTAGTATTCATGATGCGATTTTTGTATCGGTCAATCAATACGTTTCGGTTTGTTCTGTAAATACATGAAAGTGGTGAATCGTTACAGGCAAACCCTCGTATGAATGGCAACCATCATATTTTATATCCAATCGCATACATAACAAAAGAGCACTGCATATATTTCACTTTCGGCTTCTTAAGCTATGGACATGTTCATCTGTTGTGGTAGTATGCAGAATTTCAATTATTTCAATGACCTTCAAGGAAATAAGCAAACGAGACATATCTGATACTTCCGCTTGTATTTGTGGCAATGGATTTGAAGATAACAATGTTTCCAGATTTCCACCTTGATTGTGAATGGCATCTCTGTGCACGAAACCAGTTAATAAACCTCCTACCAAAATACCTTTACATATTTTATTTGGCACAGGAAATCTGTTTAAAAACAGAAACGATATTTACAGCAGTATTTTACTATCTAACTTTAGACTGTTGGATTTGACTCCATATTTACGAATGTTTACCATCTAATTTAGTTGATATTTAGTTGAAACCTTCAGAGTACATGTAGTTAATGACACATTTCCGTAGATGGACTATTGATTAATTTGATCACCAAACTTAATACAAAATCAGACTGCCACTTTAAGTATTAAATATAATCAAATGTGTACTAAAATGACTAGACTTTCTACAATGAGCATAATAATATTTCATTCTGTATACCATACGTGTATGCCACAAACTATCACTCAAATGAGACTGCCAGTTTCGATGCAAGCAAAATCAATGTATTTTTATTCATGTCGTATGTTAGCAAACGTACTTATTAAGAGACAATGACGTCATTTTTTTTTATAAAAGAAACCAGTAATTAACTGCCATCATCTGATGACTAAAGCGCGTACCCAGCCACCCACGTGATCAAAATATGTCAGTTTCACGTCTTCTGTGAGATAAAATAATATGGCGGAAACGGAAATAGTGAGACAGAAAGCTTCGTTGTTAATGGCTATTTTAGATATTCATGACAGTTTTGTCTTCACCACAATAATTTTCCATTTAGTGCAGAAAACTCGTTAATTAGGCTGGCGAATTAAATTGGTGACGGCTTTGTGGAATTTGTTGTCCAGTCACCTTTTATAAAGCAAAGTCGATAAGCTAAAAGCCGACACAAACAATTATGTAGAAAGTTTTGGGATGCTTTATTAAATATTACATAAGAAAGGGTTTTGTTTCATTTCTACCTTTATACAACTTGAAGCGTCGTTGTAGCAAATACAATTTGTTCGTCCCAGACTATATCCTCGTAGTGGACAAAAAAAAGTATGGACATCAGAGACTAATATTTGGGCAGAAAATGTAGATCTACCACACCATTAGCTTGATTTTCGAAGCAGCCATTTTGTTCGATCTGAGGATGGATTATTGAATTATCATCTAAATGGACATCGAGGTGTGAACTTTAGATCCAGCATAATGGCACGTATGCCTCCGGTAGGTCGAATGCAGAAAATGTGCAACGTAAACAAGTCGAGGTGATGCCGAATGATTGAAGCCTTGTTTGCAGATAATATAGTGAAAGGTACTGTTGGAAGGCTCTCAGCTGTCAAGAAGATGTTACAGTCATTCTTTTGGCCCTGTTTGATATAACCTGCGATAACCTAGATATGAATCTGAGCTCAAATTGGTTCAAATTGATTAGGCTATTTTAAAAACTCTAAAGGGGCATTCGGATTTTTTCTATCGGTTTTTGTGGTTTGGAGAGTGACATACATCAAACTGCATGCCTATATATTGTGAAAGTTTTAACTTAAACTATCCAAGCGATAAGTCACAAACAGCTACAAAAGTTAACAGGTTACGTAAGTTTGATGTTTGATGGGCTGAAAGAAAATCCGACGAAAAATATCGGGCAACAATCCGAAAGCAAAGACAAATACAGGGAAAATTCATGGGAAAATTTTGGGCAAACCAGTCTGCCCTCCAACAGGCCCGTTCGTATATATGTTCTGTTGGTTACAAAATATTACAGTTGCAAGGAGAAGGGTGTAGGGGAGGTAACTCCAATTTCCAATCGATACAAAAGATCAGATTTTGTTTGTCGGTGTTTTGTCACTCTCTTCGTAAGCTGTCATCGTTTGTTAATTAATCTGAATAAATGGCATCGAATTTTTAGCAAACGATTTTAAGGTGATAGACACCCTTCTTGTTGCAATACACGATACAATAATGAAGTCAATTATTAGGGAAGAGTATTAGTCTCAGTGGGGAGTGGAAAAGTTTCTGATCTAGGAAGGCGGAGAATGCATCTAACGCGATATTGGCAGTGAAAGTAGAAAATATTTCCCCTTCCCCCCTATTACGCCACTGAAAAGTCAAGTTACCGATTAGGGTGAGGGATTTTTAATATGAATGAAACGTGTTAAAGTTAGATTTTATAGATTGACCAATAACATAACTGAAACACTTAAAAAATTTGATTTGGGATTTTAAGAATAAGGCAGTCACCGCATAACATGGTGAAATAACATGGTGCGCTTACTTTAAAAACTGAACGCGTTTTCAAGAACAAGGGCAATAACTCAAACTAAATATTTTTCGATTATTCTGATTTTCAATAGTGTTCATCCTTGAGAGATTACAAACAACTATACCAAGTTTCGTCGAAATCAGTCAAGAATTGTGCCTTCTAGAGTGTTTACGAGCAATTGTAGACGAACCAACGGACGGACGGACGGACATGTGTGGCGGCAATATACCACCCAACCCCCCTCCCCCCATTTCATGTGGGTGTATAACAATGACTTGTCGGAGAAACCAAGACACCTTTTTCCCTGACCCAATACTCTTCTAAGAGACCACATTCATTAAAAGAATGTTTTTATACGCCCACATGAAATGGGGCGCGTATATTACCGTCACCCATGTCCGTCCGTCCGTCCACAATTGCTCATAAACACTCTACAAGACATAATTCTTGACAGATTTTGATAACACTTGGTATGAGTGTTCGTAATCACCCAAGGATGAACCCTATTGAAAATCAGAAGAATCGAAAAATATTTAGTATAACTTATTGCCCTTGTTCTTGAAAACGCGTTCAATTTTTACCTCGTAAACACTCGATTATTCTGATTTTCAATGGGATTCATCCTTGGGAGATTACAAACAACTATACCAAGTTTCGTCGAAATCAGTCAAGAATTGTGTCTTCTAGAGTGTTTACGAGCAATTGTGCACGAACCAACGGACGGACGGACGGACGGACGTAATCACTCTAGAAGGGTTTTGATGAAACTTGGTGTGAATGTTCGTAATCACCCAAGGATGAACCCTATTGAAAATCAGAAGAAATGAAAAATATTTAGTATGAGTTATTGCCCTTACATAACCATTCCTCGACACTTGAAAAAGGATAATATTTCGAAAACCGGTTCGTGTCAATTGCGTAAGTTTTTGTTTTACTTGTTATAATTTTTCACATCATTGTTAGCGTTGTTTATCACCCAAATATATATTTTTGCATTTTTCATCATAACTTTCATCTTACTTTATATATCCCCAAACCCAGTTTGACTTATTTGCATAATTTGATCCCCACATTTTCACGCTAGCATATACAGTTTCCTCCTGTTACATCCGCTGTACATTCTCTTTCTAACCTCAAGTTATTTTCATTATGCTCCCCAACTACAACAACCACTGGCAAGAAGCCAG
>NW_008708846.1:1632009-1646971 GCF_000327385.1 Lottia gigantea
ACACCAGCTTCAAGCATCGAGTAAGTCTTTAAACTAATTACTGGGGATAAAAATACTGAGAGGCCACCGCTAGGCCAAACTGTAGTTAACTTGAGCCGCAAAATTCTCACACCCCTTCAGCATTCAATCTTAGACCGTGGACTTAAATTTATTCCCACACCAAAGATAGCTAACTTGAATTATATCCGACTATCCATTGAACGATTTCAACGAAATCTTAGCTGCACATATTTTTTCGAAACCACCATAAACAATGTTTATTCCTAAATCCACGTGGACACCCCCTCAGGCCGCCATTCATTCTGAAATATTGAAAGCATTTGCGAGTATGAATAGCCAAACAGTGAACCTTTCCATAACACACGAAAAGCCTTATCTCACACGAGTGGAACGTGAAGCGTTAAACTTACTTAAGAAAGACGATAGCATTGTTATTAAAAAGAGTGACAAAGGTTCATGTTGTGTCATTCTGAATAGGGAGGATTACGTTTCAGAAGCATAGAATCAACTGAATAATCCTAAACATTATGCCATTTTACCGAAACCAATTTTCAAAGAAACTGCTAACATGATTAACAATATTCTTGCCGATTTAGTCAAAACTAGTTATCTCAAACAGAAACAATATGACTATCTGTCTGCCAAACCTGATTGTCGCGAGAGACATTTGTACACTTTGCCTAAAATCCATAAGAATCCAACCAAGGAGTGGTTTATCTCGAATAAAATCCCTAAAGGCCGCCCGATTATATCTGACTGTGGTAGTGAGTCGTATGCAGTGTCAGAATACATTGAGCATTTCTTACTACCTCTAGCATGTCAACATCGCGCCTACCTTAAAGACACAACCGATTTTGTCAATGAAATAAAAAATCTTTGAGTTCCCTCTCATGCTATTTTAATTTCTATCGACGTTTCTTCTGTGTATACCAATATCGATAACACTACTGGTTTAACGGCAGTTCGTAAAGCTTTTAATAGAAACCCAGATCCAAACAGACCCGACGATGCAATTCTAGAGCTTTTAGAGATTTGTCTTAGTCGAAACAATTTCACATTTAATGGTAAAAACATATTTACAAACTTCACGGACAGCAATGGGCAAACGATTCGCCCCTTCGTACGCAAACCTTTTCATGGCAGAGTGGGAACGTGAGGGGGTTGCCCCTCTGTCCATTTGACCCACTTTTTTACGGACGCTTTTTGGATGACATTTTTATGGTTTGGACTTATTCTATCGAACAGTTTTGGGAATTCTTTGAAATTCTCAACAACCACCATCCTTCTATCAAACTAACCGCAAACGTGAGTGACAAAAGCATAGACTTTCTCGATACCACAGTCTTTAAGGGATAGCAGAAACAAATAAACTGGATATTAAAGTGTATTTCAAAGAAACTGATACTCATCAACTCTTGCTCAAGAGCTCCTTTCACCCAAAACATACCTTTTCTGTTATAATTAAATCACAAGTTTTACGATTTCATCGACTTTGTACAAGATCTTCTGATTTCAACCAAGCCTGTACGATTGTTTTCTCAAAACTGAAAGAGCGTGGGTACTCTAAACGATTTTAACGAAACATAAAAAATTCCACCTTAGCACAGATAGCAGCTAAAAACAGACTTTATGCCGAAATACCTCCAGGTTTAAGAAGTGCTCCATGTTTGTCCAGTAGATGCAAAACATGTCCCTTTATATTTTTCTAATTTCAGATCAGAATAAGAACAGAAGAGAACCCAATATCAAGACCCTTAATCCTAATTTCTAAATAAAGTGTCTGCTCCGCCCTAGGCCTGTACATTTGGGAGAATCAAACCCTCCCTTGCCCGAAATCTAAAATACCAAGCCAAATCTCATAGTTTAACTTTCGAATTTAACAGGACACAACAAATAAAATAACAACATTTCACATGTTAAAATATTACAGAAATAATATTACGTTATGTAGGACGATGGTCCAGAAATATAATAGTACGTAAAACACGATTTAAAATACATAAATATTTCCATAAAAAAAAAACAAAGAAAACCATACATGATGAAGAGCTAGTCAATAATACAAAATTTTCAAACAATTATGTGAAAATTTTTGGATAAAGTTATAAAATGTATTAGAAGAAATAATGCTTAAATATAATGAAATATTATTCTGAACATTAATGATCATGTTAAATAAAAGCATGAAGTTTAAACGATCGTAAATTCGCTATCCAACGCAGTATCTTTTCAAAAAGCAATGGCAAACCAGAACAAAATTTACGATTCAGTTCTTCTGATGACATGTATTAGGCTAATGATGTAAAGTATTATGATACATTATGGACATTCATGCATAGAGCGACCCACTACGGATATCACTGAATTTTCTCAATTCTTAAGTTTTGTGCTTTTAATAAAACAATAATTTTGAAAAGATAGAATTCAACATTAAAAAAATGAAATTCAACAGTAGGTACGAAATTATAATCTTTAAAAAATCATCTTATATAGATTTCTAAAAGTTCTATGACACACAAAACACAGAAATTCAGTTGTAACAAACTTAGAAACGACTAACATCAGTATTTTACATGATTTTATAAAATCCTGAATTCAATATAAAGTTTCAATAGGAAAGAAATATTACATTAATCAAAACTAAGAAAAGGATAAACATTACATGAACTTCCTATAACGATGTCAACAAGCATTTCCCCCTTATCTGAAAGCAGAGGAATTATAACCATAAAACGAAACTTTTTTACCATACGTATAATTATCTCGTTGATCTGGAACTATATCGGGAAACATGTTGTGAAATCTGAAAAAATGGTATACATACAATCAAATGCGGCATTAAATAAGGCGTTGAGTTGGCTACCTTTGTTATAGCAAGATATCATCATTTGTGACCAAAATACCTTGTGCCCGTATTACTGTGACCAAAATACCTTGTGCCCGTATTACTGTGATCAAAATACCTTGTGCCCGTATTACTGTGACCATAATACCTTGTACTCGTATTACTGTGACCATAATACCTTGTGCTCCTATTACTTTGACCATAATACCTTGTGCTCGTATTACTATGAACATATTTCCGGTGACAAAATTTCCTGTGACCAATCATCATGGCTGTTTATATCAGAGTAAATTATTTTCATGCTTACCTTTTTGACGCATCTGACTTCGAACACATATATTTTGGATCAATATTGTTATTCCATGGTGACACAAACTTGCCTCGTTGATGAATTAACTTGAAAGCGAAAGGGTTGGTGATACAGCTTAATGTTGTTTCTTCTACAATTTCTTTTTCGCATTTGACCTTTTCAATATCATCTTCTTCATTATTCAGATCCATTTCCTTGTCCAGATTGCTCTCTACATCTTCATCACCATCACGTACAACCATATATTCCTTGTAGTTATCCGATTCCTTGTGATAAATAGCTCGCCGTACTTCTCTGTCCAATGTTTGCCAGTTTTCAGGACCGAGACGACTGCACGAAAGATAACTAGGGGCTTTTGGGGGGATGGTTTCAGTTGGTTTTTCAGGTGGTTCTTTGGCTTCAGGTACATTAAATCTAACACATTGTCCAATTTTACCAGATCTACTCGGGTATTTGATCTGCTTGCATCGTTTCTGAGCTATACCTATATTACCAACTGGCTCTGCATCCTCGTATCCCCTAAGGTTTTTAATCTTTTTTATGAACGCAGAACTTTGTTTTTCAGTTGGCATACTATTTGCTATGACCCGGGACTCGTATATCGATGGTGATGACTCTGCATGCGTTAAAGGTGGCAATAGTATGTGATAGTCATGCAGATGACAGCGTTTGAGTATTTTGTTGATTCCCTTATGGTGATAATGTTGCGGTGGAACACGTCCAGAAACAGGGATCACTTGTGATGAGTGATCGGGGAAAATTGTTAAATATCGACTGGTTCGGTGAAGATCTCTGTCTTTTCCATCCAGTGCTTCTCGGGTCGTATCACACAGGGAATGATTGCCTAGAACGAAAAGGTAGTTTTAAAGACAGTGTGATTCAGCTTCGTAAAATCAAGAATAATGATTTGAGTCTTGTCTCCCTATGGTAAATATAACATTATTATATTGTGTTAACATTGTGAAGTGAATATTGGTGGTTACAATATGTCAAGTCAGGAAGTAACTCTTGTTGAAAAACTGTGTTACATTATATTTACAGAATACGTGTTTTTCACCTCAATATACAGTTTTTACTCAGTGTGTTGACTAAAATTTATTACATTTCAAAATATACCAATTTAATCGGCGCAAGTGGATCGAAAGTTTTACCATTAGCCTATAGATCAACTACAAATGCTTCATCATATTTGTAACCTACTAATATCTTCTAATTAATGAATTAACCCGGATCTAAATTATTTTACAATAATGGGATTTTGCCTTAAAAATGTTGTCACGTACAACAGAACAGAACCTATTCAACTTTACAGGCATAAAATAAGTTTTTATATTCCAGAATTGGACGAGTTGGTATTTGGGTAAGATTCGGCAAATATTTACAGAAATACAACACTTGATATACCGAAAATACGTAAAAATTGGTCATTGAACGCGATCAAGGCCACAGAATTTGTAAGAAATTTGAAAAAATATATTTAGCAATCTTTTACCAATATCACTTGTTCGCTGGTAATCATTCCATGGAAATACCTGGAAATTGCTTGGACGTCTGATCCTTCGATTGGTATTGTGAAGACTACTAATTCGACCACTGAAATATATAATCATCACCCTTAGGAGGTATAGGACTTACACTTAGTGTACGAAGAATTACAATATTGTGGGTATGTTTGGTTAGTTTGCATAAGATCTGCAAAAGTAAAGATAGTTTGCCGGGCAAAGTAAGATACGCCCATTACCAGCTGTCAGAAATGATAACAAACCGTCCATCCGATTATTAAAAATTTCGAACTTGACCGAGATGTCGTAGATATATATATATATATAAACATATACATAAACTGTAGCCCTCTATCGTGCCTAAAAGCCAAACGCGTTTTTACTAAGTCAGGGGCAATAACTCCAAAACCGTTCATCCGATCATTAACAATTTCGAATTTGACCGAGATGTCATCAATATATAGATGCATGCCAAGTTTCATTATAAGATCGGATAAAAACTGTAGCATCTATTCTGTCTACAAGAAATGTGGACGGACTGGGTGACGCCAATATACACTCTACATTCCATGTGGGCAGATCCATTCATAAAGTTGGTGGGGACCAGAATTTTAGGGAAGTATTCCATTTTTCCTCACTTTTCCCTTTTTCCTCACTTTTAGAATCCACGGAAAAACCGTAATACCTAATCCGGAAGACCAAAACATGTATCTCTATTCCAGCATCTGATAGCTATTTGGTCAAATGTCAAAATATCCATCAGAATAGAATGGAATAGAGGCAGATGTTTCGGACTACTAATCCTGGTACTATAGGCACGTTCGCCTCTTGAGGAGGGTTTGGGGGAGGGGGGATTCTTCTTTCTGGAAAAGACGATGAGGACCGTACCCTGTGTCCCAACTGCGATATTCACCCATGCATGTGGGCGTATAAAAACTGGTATATTTATTGTTCTAAAGAGTATACTCGCCAGATGGATTAGAGGTAAATTTTTTACCATAAAGCGTAAATTTACTATGATTAATAGGTGTTAAGTGATCATAATATGTCACCAAATAAAAAATGGATCCTTTTCAAAATTGGAACAATGCAAAATCGCCAATTCAGTTTAAACCATTCGAATCAAATTCGATCCACCTCCACTGAGCTTTTGTTAATTCATGGTAATGGAGATCCAGCTCCGTAGACCAAAGAAATAGTACATTGTAAATACAAATTCATGAACTGTCATTAGTAAATAGACGAATGGTAGGGAAAATACTTACAAAAAGTTATTTGATAAAGGCCTTGGTATACTGAAAGAAAAAGTTGCAGGAAAATAAATAAATGTTTACTATAACTAATACAAATTGTATCAATCATATTAAACCAATAGGTAATATTATGTATTTTTGATTTTTGGAATTGAGTAAGCACTTCTGACTTTCGGAGGATCGAACAATGAATCATACCATGCGCTGTACAGGTCGTGTACGTTAAAGATCCTCCGACAAGTTGGTGGCAGAAAAACGTAAAACCCCATTCCATTTAAATGAAAGTGGTTGTAAACACAGGCCCAGGGTAAAAATTACTGTTATGTGCTTCATTTTATTGTAAGTGGCTTCAAGATATTACTTTTATATGATTAAAGGGAGATAACAATTATTATGAAATTAACTTACCCATAGTCCTCATCTTGTTTTTGCCCGTATCCTTCCAAAACATGATAATTTCTGAAATTATTACGACTGAAAAAGATAGTACAGTAATGTAAAATCCCTCATTTTCGTTGACATCAGCGATATCATCACCATATCAGATGTCATGTTGAAATGGATAATGATTATGATTGCAATTATAGGATTAAAAAATCTAGAGAAACTTTTTGAATTTTGAAACTTGTCAGACTTTCGGTCAGCAATTGAAATTTTTTGTAACCCTTCTCATATTCGGTCAAATACTCCCGACAATTATTTACTAATGTCTTAGAAATTTCGTAAGTCAAATTTTTACCGATTATTATAAAGTAAATCGGCTTAGTGGCGTATTAAGGGGGTGGGTTAATTTGGTCTTGCCCCCTCCCCCCTCGGGCCTGTGAAAAGTGTGAAAATTAAGCGCTCTTTCCGTTGGCTTCCCTGGCAGGCCCTAAAGGGATTAAAGAAGGATTTACTTACTATCTTTGGAAGAAAGGATCTTTACTGCCTAAGGGCTCATTATCTGATAACTTATTTTCGCCCCAACTTTGAGCAATCTCAAACCCTCTGAAAAAGAATGAAAAAGGAAATAAAAAATATATATATGTCTTTCCTCATTTCAATATCGGTTAAGAAAAGGCCGAAGAAGCTCACTGACTAAAAGCTAACATCGGTTGAAACTAAATAAACTTGCCGGAAATATCTACTTACCCAAAATTAGGATTGCTTTGGACGTTAGGTTTGAGATTCAAAGATGCCATACGAATTGCAAAAAGTCCACTTACGCCAAACTATTTAAAACGTCATAAAGAAACTGCGTCATAGAATTATTGTGTTTATGCTTATGGAAGGCGGAATGGCTTATTATTCAATGTTCTTCATTGCTATTTCTTAACTCTAAATTCTTAATTCTTATCTCTTAATTTTCAAGCTTAATTCAACATTTGTCATTGAAAATTGACCTTCGTATACAAAAGTCATAATTTGTATTGAAAAAGACCATTCTTCGATAAACATTCGGTTTTTCAATTATTGAATTTATAGAATTCCTGCCAAAAATATACTCAAATACAAATCTACAAATAAAAACTTAGCTCAAAACTTTTAATACCAAATCTCGATGTGTACAACCAACATAAAATAAGATATAGACTAAAGAATAGCCTCTATCAACCAGTGCAATTGTTGATTTTCATTAGCTTGAATAATTCCAAAACCAGGACTGAGTTCTATCTCTATTCGTAGGACTGGTATGAACTTCAGTTCTGGTTTTGGAATTATTCATGCTCATGAAAATTAACAATTTGCGCGTTGCAAAATGAACTGGATGATAGAGGCTATCTATACAGCGATATTTGTCGTCATAATTATGATCTTAATTCGATATGTAGCCTTTTTGGAGAAATGTTTCGCGTTCGTGTTTGACGTTTTGCATTTGAAGATATGTTGAGCTAGATTGGTATTTATAGATTTGTATTTGAAGATGTTTGTGGCAAGAATTCTATTAATTCAATATTTGGAAAACCGAATGTTTATCGAAGAATGTTCATTTTCAGTACAAATTATCATTTTATGAATACAAATGTCAACCTTTAATCATAAATGTTGAATTAAGCGTGCAAATTAAGAGATAAGAATTTATAATTGAAGATTAAAGAAATAGCAATGAAGAACATTGAATAAAAACCATTCCACTTTCCATATATAAATTCAATAAAGATGTGTACACGATGTGCTTAAGGCATAATATACGTTTTACTAAGGGCCTGAACATAAAGTACCTTTGCGCGGTCTATGGGACGGAAACGCGTTGTGCCTTTTGTCGTTCTAATAGGATTCGGCGTTTCAGGCACGGTTTTCTCTTGATGGACCCATATATACATTCACCATTTTCAACTTTCCTGTCATTCCAACTAATAAACTAATATGCTGCCACACATTATGTATTTTAAGTGGATCTTTGCGATCTTATTCTATTTTATCACACAGAACAGGGTTCTTCTGTCCATGAATTATTTTTTCAGTTTCAGTTTAAGTGTTTGCAACTTTTAATACGTGTGTCATCAGGGCATTCGGCAATCCTCGACAGATTCTGTAAAACTGAATCTTAACGATTAGCGTAACTTTCAGGGTAGGCCAAGGTCAATTGGATTAAGTTTTTTATGTAGGCCTACCGAAGTTAATGGCTCGATTAGAAACTGGATGATGAATGGCCCTGATCCATCCGCCACTCCGGTCGCCGTGCGAAAATTCGCCCTGGAGGCATCCACGGCGGTTCGGCGTTCAGTCATAACTGAATTAATGATTATTTAATTATTATCGTTAAATTTTTTAGATTGCGATCGATCTGGACTAGTTTGTGTAAACTTTTACAGTTTGTTATGCGTTTTGGAAGGTATAAGAAAACTGCTTGACGGTAGAGAAATATGTCTCCTAAACCTATGTAAACCTCTTTCTGCCTCCACATGATAACTGTTTATTTTAATAAAAAATTTTGTATGTCTTTGTTGGGTTAAGCTGTTAAATCTAGGGGGGATTATTTTATTGTGGTCTGAAGGCTTTATTTAAGGGAAGCAATTATTCAAAGGAAGCAGGACTCACTCCACTAATTCATTTGCCATCTCTTCCCATGTTAAAACACGAAATTCAACCTTCTATAACTTTTTCCAGAAATCTCGTTGAAAGCTTTCCAATATGTCGAATGAAAGCCTGACCAATTCTCAATGTCTCCTAAAAAATTCATTATATGATGACCATGAAAATTTTGAGCTACTAAAATTGAAAGTAGACTACTACCGGTTATACTCATCCGCTAGAGTTTGGCACTTCACAAAACGACTATTTTTAGAATTAGCCTTCCGCCTTTAAGTCTCTCATCATCTCACCAAATCTGAAAGATAATGCAATTTCAGACATCAAATTCCAAATCTAGACCAAATTTTACCCAAAAATAGGCAGGCAAAAACCCCAAAAGGGAGAGAGAAAGAAGATTTCTAAAAATAGCCTGGACTACATTCCTATACAATTATGTCCTATAAGCAATACTTTATTGAAACCGGTTGAAAGTTGACAGTTATCTTTCCTTTTTCATCAGCGTACTTCCTTTGAATAAATCAAAATTGAAATCAGCTTACTAGTTTCATTCTTTTCCCACAGGTATCTATTATATATTTCGATTCTGTTTGCATACTTTTAAGATAAGATATCAGTTCTTATGATTAAGAAGTATTTTTGAATACCATTTTTGTATTATGTTAAAATATGCTTTTAGAGATAGCCAAGGCGAGGTAGATTGAGGTGCGCGCTTTCTGGCGGGAAAGGGCAAATTCTTTAAGGCTCTCATTAATGTGCAGGAATGGCCAATTCTTTAGAGCCCTCAGTTCAATGGAACATAATGCAACAAAAGTTAAGATTTTATTATATTATTCACATGTTACATTGATGATCATTTCCATGATCATTGTACTCTAGACAAACTCGCCATGTACCCTTTTTCATCAGTGTACTTCCTTTGAATAAATCACAATTGAAATCAGCTTACTAGTTTCATTCTTTTCCCACAGGTCCATTCTTCAAATACCAAAATCTGAACAGAGACCGGTGCAACATCTTAGATGTTTTTTTCATTAATAGGGCCTATTCTATGAAATAATTCAAGTTGGTTTGTTTTGATTTTATTTATGAATCCCTCACCTTGACCCATATTTCATGAGTAACCAACTCGACAACGGTTGCAAAATGTGTCACCTATTATTTTCGTGTACAATGTTTGATCTATAAATAAGTCGAGAAAAACAATTTGTATGGATGTAATTATCATTTCTTAGTATTTATCTTTAATAATATCTCATTATATAACTAATGTTAATTCCTTCAACTACAAATCATTGTTTGTAGCCTGTACAGTGAGCATGAGCATAGAAGTGTAATATTGTAGTTCTATCGCATGAGCCAATTGTGAACAGAAGGACGGATGACAATATGCTCCCTTACAACGTGTGGGCATATATAAATCAAAACCTTACTCCAGCCAAAAATTGTCACAATAATTATCAAAGGCTGGAAAAGAGGCAGATGTTTTGGACTGAACAGTAACCAGAGCTGGTAAAGCTGTTATTTCTTGTTGTTAATGAAAAAAATGAGTAATATTTAGAGCATGGTTTTCATGAGATGATCAATTTAAACACAGAAGCCAAAGTGCAAGGTCGGTGAAAGTATGGAAACGTGCTGTAAATTACTTATAACATGAGACACAAAGGTCTGGCAATGTTCGTACTATTTCAATATCCTATATTATTTTTACATGTTTATACAATCATGAATGATACAATTTACTTTTGTTCGTCGTGGCACGTGCTGAGGGTGGGGCTAATATGTCAGAAATTATAATAATATGTGCAAAAAAAGTCACTCCCCTCACTCTATACATTTGCAGAGTTATTAAGTTAACACTTCTATAACTAGATTTAAAACTTGTTATAGTTTGTCTAGGCTCCTCCCACAAGGAAAAGAAATGAAGGAAATTATCGATATAATGTTATAAAACATTATATTAGTGAGTTGATCAATAAGTCTTTTGAAGATAGTTAATCCTTTTCTTTAAGAAAATTTCATGTTTCTCTTGTTTTAATTGTAAAGAGTATTTTCAACTGCGTCCATCATTGTTTCCTGGTGTCTTTCGCAGTAAGAAGAGAAACCCAAACAAACAAGATGAGCTATTAGTATTAAAGGGTTAAATCAGAAATTTACTAAATTTACTACAAAGATGGTTTTATATGTGGTTTCTGTGCAGGTAATTTGTAGTCCTTGGCTTCAAACTCTTGTGCTTCTAACTCTATCTTTTCTTTGTCCAGTTTTTCAACTAAATCTTTCATACCAGGATATTTTTCAGGGTGAGCATGAACCTCCTTATCTATCAAACTTAGGTGGTGTTTCAGCTTTTCTTCATCTGATGTTAAATAGCTAAAATTATAACAATATTAAACACAGTCATAGAAACTGTTAAGGAGTGATTGTTAAGAGGTTTTCTAAATTTTTCAAGAAGAAGATCCTCAACCAATAAAAAGTGATGATGAGAATGTCTCAGAAACACAGAAGTTCGATGCGATAAACACACACACCATTGATAAAAGAACATGCAGAAGGTGTGATACAGTCCCACACAGCTGATTTCTACACAGCAAATATATTTCATTGAGCAAAAAATTTCAAGTAAAAAAATGGATTTCATGTTTATTGACTACAACGACTATGCCACAACCACCAAAAGAAACCAAATATTCTCTCCCAAAAATAATCTAATTAAAATACAGATCTAGATGTTCTGTTTCATGTTCTTTCTGCAATTTTGTCAGTTTATGCTAACTACAATCTTGACCCCCCCTTATTTTTAAATAGTTTAATTCATTTTACAGAGCCTAGGGGAGTCTTTGTTATAAGACAAATAATCCTGAGTCTTAAATTAGGGAGACAAATTGTGTAAAATTTTCTAGAGGTGTACGGTACCCAGACTTCAGAAAATTGTGTTTCCAGGCTTCCAGTGGGCGTCCTCGGCAGCAATAAAAAGGTAATAAGAGAGCACCACTGTAATGCGTAACAATTCATAAAGTTTTCCAGGAGGGGAGGGGGGTACCTAAACAGCCCCCTTGATTGGACGTTTGCCCCCCAATCCCCAATTTTTTTAGGGTCATCCCTGTGATAAGAAACACATACACCAAGTTTTGTCAAAATCTGTCAAGAACTGTGCCCCTTAGAATGTTTAAAAGCAATTGTTAATGGTCTGATATGGATGTGGGGTATAAAAATCATTGGCCCTACTCAGGAAAGAACTGGGTTGGACCGGAGATGTATATCTTCGGTGTCTTCTAGAATGTTTACGAAAAATTTGGAAAAAGGATAGACATGGGTGATAACAATACATGCTCTACATCTCATGCAGTTTTGCAAGAATTAGGAATTTGAGGACCATGTAACTCCACTCTTTCCAGGTAGACATCAAATGGAAGAACTAGACAAACTTACTGGTATTTGATGAATCTAGTGCCTTGTGTAACTTGTGCTGTAACATTTGTCATATGACATGCAAATAATAACAGATTTCTTGGTTGTACTTTCCATGCAAATCTCATAAACATACACGAATAAATTGACAAAGCTGAAAAATACATTAATATCTGATTTATCGTAACAATAAAGACTGAAATAGATTATATTTTTACATGTATCATAGTCATTAACCCTTCTTACAAGATAGCTTGCCAGGCAAGGTAATATACGCCCACTGGCAGCTTTGATTTTGAATAAAAATATTTACCGGTAGCAGTAACAATCACCTGTATGAAATATTCAACCTTGAACTCGTTTGCAAGAACAAGGGCAATAACTCATACTAAATATTTTTCCTATAGTAGCCTACTTATCCAGCAACTCAATTCAATCTTCCAAGAAACAAAACCTTTCCCCTATGACCCATGTTTAATTTCATTTTTGTATCAGCACAATTGGTGAAAATGAAATGATTAAGCAAACCTTTTCTCTCGAATGACATTTATAAAATGAAATCAGATAAACTGCTGCATCTTGGGATGTCACATGACTAAGCTATGATTGGATATCTGTCTTGGATTTTCCACTTGGTCTATTTATAGTATCTTATGATGCTGTACATGTATGGTGGCTGGTTAGGGACATGTTAAATGATTAAATTAAATTTTCTTATTTGTTAACCAAAATAGTTTCTCAGGAAAATAATGACATCTATTGTAAATTGTGATTATGAACAAAAAAATTGTGACTGGTAGAGTCTGTCAAGAATTGTGCCTCTTAGAGTGTTTACGAGCTAAAAATTAAACGCGTTTTCAAGAACAAGGGCAATAATTCATACTACATATTTTTCGATTTCCCTGATTTTTCTATAGGGTTTATCCTTGGGTGAATACGAACACTCATACCAAGTTTCGTCAAAATCTGTCAAGAATTGTGCCTTCTAGAGTGTTTACGAGCTAAAAATTGAACGCGTTTTCAAGAACAAGGGCAATAATTCATACTTAATATTTTTCGATTTCGCTGATTTTCAATAGGGTCTATCGTTGGGTGATAACAAACACTAATACCAAGTTTCGTCAAAATCTGTCAAGAATTGTGCCTTCTAGAGTGTTTGCGAGCTAAAAATTGAACGCGTTTGCAAGAACAAGGGCAATAATTCATACTAAATATTTTTCGATTTCGCTGATTTTCAATAGGGTCTATCGTTGGGTGATAACGAACACTCATACCAAGTTTCGTCAAAATCTGTCAAAAATTCTGCCTTCTAGAGTGTTTTTTCGAGCTAAAAATTAACAAGGGCAATAATTCATGCTAAATATTTTTCGATTTCGCTGATTTTCAATAGGGTTTATCCTTGGGTGATTGCGAACACACATACTAAGTTTTGTTAAAATCCGTCAAGAATTGTGCCCTGTAGAGTGTTTACAAGCAATTGTGGACGGACAGACCGACGGACATGGGTGATGACAATATCCGCCCCCCATTTCATGTGGGCGTATAAAAATTAACTGTTCTCTGAACGGTTCTTAGAACGAAACTAATGAATTTTGTGTAATGTAAATCGTTAAGCATTCTGAGAACCGTTCCAATTCTGGTTTCGGTAGTTATCAGAACGCCTCGACAAACCTTCACCTTTTTCCCCGGAATTTCGTCATTATTCAGTAAAATTGTTGATTACATCTAGATGTCTTCGATTACATCACGGTGACTTAGTTCCACAGATGACCGTGCTTTTCATTTACACTACAACTGAAGAACCGTTCTCAGACAACTTGAGTTAAATGTAATGAAAATGGGTATATTTTATCACGGCCTGGGCCGGACTGATGACGGAACGCTTTATAGGCACCTAATGTAAAAGGGGCTTATGTAAACATTTCAATTCTAATATTCACGAGTCGTCTAAAAATAAAATCTAATACAAGAACTTTAAACAACTTCCACTTTGTCATTTCATAACCATTCCTCGACACTTGAAAAAGGATAATATTTCGAAAACCGGTTCGTGTCAATTGCCATATACAGTTTCCTCCTGTTACATCCGCTGTACATTCCCTTCTAACCCCAAGTTATTTTCATTATGCTCCCCAACTACAACAACCACTGGCAAGAAGCCAGAAATAGAAACACTAATCGTCAACCAAACCAATATCACGTACCCTACAACGGCCCTGTCTTCCATCGACCTCTACCACCTACCAATCGCCGACCACCAACCAACCCATCCAGCTATATCCCACCCCATCGCCGACCTACCTACAACACAGCCTACCAATCAAGAGGTAACCATCGACCTGACCAACAACAGAAACGACTACCAGCCCACCGACGCCAACCAGTCCCCACTCATAAGGAGGAAGAACCCTTTGTGAAGGTGTTCTTCCAAGTTTTGCAGTGCCTCCATCATTTGGCAATCCTTACCCTTCAACAGCAAGGCCAACCAGCGTTTACCTTCAAACGCAAAGTCTCTGAGTTGGACAGTTTTATCCGTCCAGCAATGAAAACATCAGCTGTCGACGCGAATATTAGATCCCTCAATCGGACATGGCTCTGTAAGGTTACGCAGGTCCTGATCGACCATTACCAA
>NW_008708846.1:1649449-1692008 GCF_000327385.1 Lottia gigantea
GCAAGAAATGCCCCAAACAATATGTAGGAGAAACTAAGAATAATTTACGAACTCGCTTTAATGCTCATAGGTCAGACATCAAATTAAAGAAAGACAAGCCTGTTTCTAATCATTTCAACCTCGACGACCATTCAATAGACGATCTCACCCTAATCCCAATTGAGCGTATAGAAATTGACTTGCCCGAAGATGAAACTACCAAATTCCGTCAATCTAGGGAGGCCCATTGGATTGAGACATTGAATACAGCAAGACCTATAGGACTAAATATTCATCATAATGTAGGCATAGCACCCTTTGTTGTCCCGTTTAATACAACCAGCAATCGAGCAAGCAAGATAGTTCATGCCCACTATAAGAGCCTTCAAGAGAAATTCCCCCATGTCTATAAGCAGAAAATGATAGTTGCATATTCAAAAAATAAGAACTTAAATGATAATATTGTTCATAGTAAACTAAAAACAATCAGTACATAACAGATACTATACTTCTCGCCCATTGGGCGAGTTATTTTTTCTAATTTCAGATCAGAATAAGAACAGAAGAAAACCCAATATCAAGACCCTTAATCCTGATTTCTAAATAAAGTGTCTGCTCCACCCTAGGCCTGTACATTTGGGAGAATCAAACCCTCCCTTCCCCGAAATCCAACATCTATCAAATTCAAACTTAGTCAAGATCTTAATCAATTGAAAATTCTAGCCAGTATTGTGCTCACTTTTTCACAAATGTTGATGCATTTCCAAGAAGCCAAGGGAAATATCTCCTAAACCATTCATCCATAAATCGTTAAATTCGAAAATGTCAAAAATCTCATCAGTATAAATGATCACTTCAAATCTTATTAGACCAATTGAAAATTGTATCTGCTATTGTTCTCAGGAAAACAAATTTTAAAAAAGTCAAAGGCAAAAACTCGAAAAGCATTAATCGAAAAACCGTTAAATTTGAAATCGTCAAAATTTCATTTCAACCGACAGGCAACGGCAGTGTACGTCCATATTTTCACGTGCAATATTTAATAAAACATCACATACCATCATTAGATACCCAACATTTTGGCAAAAAAAGTTTGACTTCCTGAACAAACTACAGAAAAATGGTAAGATTGATGAAATCAAAACCTTTTTGACCAAACGTTGGGTATTTAAGGATGGTATTTGATGCCATGTCTTGTTATTTATTACACCAAGTTCATTATACAATAAAAAGATAGCTTGACAGACAAGGTAATATACGCCCACTGGCAGCTGTGATTTTGAATAGAAATATTTGGTAGTACAGTTACAATTACCAGTATGAAATATTTACCCTTCAGTCATACCCTTCTTTTGAACTTTTTTGTCATCGTACCTTCATGTTTACGAGCTAAAACTGAAAGTGTTTTCAAGAACGAGGTCAATAACTTAACCAATTTTCGTCATAATCTGTCAATCATTGTGTTTTCTGATTTTCATGCCAAAATGAAAGCATTTCTAAGAAGGGTAATAACTCAAATTTAATCTCAATAGGGTACATCCTTAAGAGATTACAAATACTCACACCAAGTAATTTCAATATCTGTTAAGCGTTTACGAGCTCAAAACTGGATGCGTTGTCAAGAACAAAGGCAATAACTCATACTAAATAATTTTCGATTTTTCTGATTTTTCCATTAGGTTCCTCCTTCGGTGATTACAAACACTTACACAAAGTTTCGTCAAAAGAAAAGTGTTTACGAGCAATTGTGGACTGACAGACAGATATCATAAAATCTTCTGTGATTGGTTATTGCTGCCTGCTTTTTCTCTTGAAAGTGAACCTCAACTATATTTCACAATTAGAATTTGCAACAAACAATTACCTAAGGTCATCTTTCCACTGATAATTTCTGGATCTTTTTTCAAGTCACCCAATGCTGCCAGAGGTAGACCCCAATTTGCAACTGAAAATAAAAATAATTTACCAGACTAGTTAACAAAACCAGATCACAAGCAATTTGATTGCAAATATAAAAGTAATTTTCAAAATGGTTCCTTGAGTGATGAAAATCTGACAATATTTGTGTGATTTAAGAATTCATACCAGTTAACTGATTTTTTCACTTCGATTATTGCTTGGCTTATTCAGAAAAAGATGATATATTTTGTCTCAAAGAATCTAATTGACCCAAGCTATAGGTGGTACTAGTTATTCAAACCCAATCAAATTAGAATAAGATACAAATTCTGTCCCTTTAAATCAAAATACAGAACGTTAAAAGATTACAGATTATTATGAAATATAACATCTAGTTAGTGTAAAGCTTACCTGGACCCCAGAAATGCTGAAAAATAAAAAATTAAATTATCATAAATAACATAACTTGCCAGTCTACAATTCTAAATAGTGATAGATAGCTGCATTTGCATTTTTGCATCTAGGACAGCAAATATTATGGAAATTACATCCCATTAAGAGACAACTCAAGGTATCATCAAGGTGTATCTGAGAATTTTATTCACCAGTTTACATTGATTTGGATCGGTTGCTGTCCATCCATCTAATTTAAAATATTTTGGAAAATAATAATAATATTTACACAGGAGTAGTAGGAGTAGGAGTAGCCACCTTTTAAATGCCACCTTTAAAAGCTTCCTTAGTTAAGCCCAATGCAGACGAGGAACATTTTAAACGAACAATCGTAAAAATTTTGTTTCGATCATTTTTTTCACCGTATGCGGATTACAGAAACACGAACAAAAATGTTTGTGAGAATTGTTCGTGAAATCAAACAATTCTTTGTTCGCGGTCTGCGTTAACAACGAACATCAGCGCCGAAAATTCATCGACGAAAAAGCAATCAGCGATCGAAGCCAGCGACATCCAGTGAATCCACCAACACAAAATTTTTGACTGTGGAGAAGGAGCAGATGCCCGAATGTCATAACATATCCATTAGCCGAAAATCTCACCCAACATCGGGTAAAAACAGTACATGCCTTAAATTAAACTGAATACTCGTGGATCTCCTAAGGGGGGTAGTATCAGGTGTTCTAGAAAGAGTGAAAATACTCTGCCAATAACAATAGTGTTTCTCTCGAAGAGTTTGCAAAACTCTCATAACTAAGTTAGAGATTCGGGCAACCTCAGATATTTCACCCCCCCTGGGACATAAACCTGGCTCCGCCACTGCTTCTCCACAGTCCAAAATTTTGTGTTGGTAGATTCACTGTACGTCGCCATTTTGAGTGTCATGTGGTCTGGCTTCGATCGCTGATTGTCTTTCGTCGATAAATGTTCGGCGCTAATTTCGTCGTTAACGCAGACGGCGAACAAAGGATTGGTTGGGAGGCGAACAATTTTAAAAAATCAAACATGTTTGATTTCACGAACAATTCTCACGAACACTTTTGTTCGTGTTTCTGTAATCCGCAGACGGTGAAAAAAATGATCGAAACAAAATTTTTACGATTGTTCGCTTAAAATGTTCCTCGTCTGCGTGGGGCTTAAGTAAAATCATCTAGACTATAAAATTCACAAGGCTGACTTCAATCGGGTCATCATCACAATCATCTCTACATTAAGTGTACTTACTGTGCTGTTAAGTTGTGAACACAATACAAACAAGGTAACCATCAAAACCAAATATGGAAGAAAAAAAAAGAGAAAAGAAAACATGAACAAAGTATCTTCAGAAAAGATTTCTATTTTAATCTAAACCATTCCATTAAGCCTGCTGCAGATGCAAATAAGTGGCTGAGCTGTCTGCCTCAAGAGGTTGGGAGATCAGCTGTTTCCCGAAATAATCCAATTTTTTCAAGAAATGCATTGTTTATATTGATGACATTGACGGAGTAAAACGCATTAAATTCGACATGAAGACACAATAAATGAACAATTTAACAAGTTTCATCAAAATCTGTCAAGGATTGTACTTATGCCAGTTTTTTTTAGTAAAATTGAATGTATAGAAAAGTGCGGAAGCATATTAGGGCCATTCATTTTTTCAAGTTAGTATGTTGAATTTTCAAGCTAGTATTTTCAAGCTAGTATTTTCAAGCTGGTATGTTGAATTTTCAAGCTAGTATTTTCAAGTTAGTGTGTTGAATTTTCAAGTTAGTATGTTGAATTTTCAAGCTAGTATTGTTGAATTTTCAAGCTAGTATGTTGAATTTTCAAGTTAGTATGCTGAATTTTCAAGTTAGTATGTGGAATTTTCAAGTTAGTATGTTGAATTTTCAAGTTAGTATGTTGAATTTAGTAACTTAACTTTAGATCAATAATTCTTTCGGATTCATAATGCTGAGATCCCGAGCTTTCCAGTGATATGCAACAAGTCTATGTAAAATAAATATTTCGAAACTCCATGACATGTCTGTTAAAGTAACATTCTCGCCAATTTCTATAAGAAATGCACAATGTCAAGTTTTGTCAATGTCAATGTCAATATAAGGACGTTCTAGGGTGGATCAAAAGGTATCATGCAAGTTGAGCTTACTGAAGCACCTCAAACCACGCAATCGGCTTAATTGACCCACTTTCTTATTCATTGTCCGAATTTCTTCAAACTTGGTATATACTAGTAAATTCTATTTGTGATCTGCAGGAAAATATTGAATTGTTGTGTGCATGTGCTTTCCCAACTTTCTTATTTCTTATCCAACTTTAATCCGATTTTAAATTTGATCGAAATATTGAATTTTGTTGTATGCATGGGCATAACTTACTTTCTTATACAAATTTCATCAAACTTGGTCTTAATTAATTTACAAACGTTCTTTTATTCTTAGTCAATATACATTAAACTCCAGGCACTTTCGCATATTTTCATTTAGAGATGTAGAAAAGTATTTACATCAATGTAATTGCAATAGATCATCTTCATAATTATGTACCTGAATGTCATAACACGCCCTGCATCAGTACTGTTAATAGGACAGAACTTCTAAATTTTGTTATCGAATTGTCGATTCTTTTTTTCTTTTTTTTTTTGTGCTGAGACTACAGAAGTTGCAACAACCATTCAACTTCTGTAGACCTTCTGTAGTGGCAACGTGTTACTTAAATATAATTTGGAACATTTTTGCAAAACCGGAAGTGCCACAGTTCAACATGTGCAAAAAGTCGAAAATTGGCTCTAGAAGGCACATTTTTGCATCGAATTTCTTCGGGTTTTCATTTTCACAATCTACCTGTAATTTCTGACCTGATAGCACTTGAAAAATTACGAAATCGAAAAATTTGTCGCTCACTTTTTTCGATCAAATTTTTCAATTTTTTTTGCAACTTTTTTGTTTTTGATCTGAAATTTTAAATGCAAAGAGACTTCACTAATGTAACTAATATGATACAGTCAAATTTTGTACGTCATTTCCGCTTTTAAACAGGAAAGCGACTGAATTTCAAATCTACTTCCCGTTAAAACTTCTAGTGTAATTTAAATAGGCCAATGAAATTTATGCTGATCGGTAGACAGAGTTATGACAAAAAAACGAAGAAAAAAATCTGGACCGGAAGTAATATTTTGGCCGTTATTTTGATTTTCCTGAAATGCGTCAAAATCCATTCCGAGATAACGGCTTATCCGATTTAGATGATTTGGTGTCAAATGAAAGTATATCTTTTGACCTGTATGATGTAGAATCTTTAAATTTGGTACACAAGATAACATTTTAAATATCAATTAACTTATGTCAAATAAATGAGGTGGGCGTGGCACATCCGGGTCAAATTAATCATTATTGACATTTTTGGCCAGAGGCATAAATGTCAAAGAATACATTTGTTCAAAATGGAACTTTGCATACAATTACCTCATGTTTTAAGCCACTTTGTATCAAAAGGTCAGTTGTTCCAGCTTCATAGTTCCAAAAAAGGAACAGGTTTTGGAAATTCAAAATTTTCATATTTTTGACCTTGACCTTTGTTGACCTTAACTTTTGTAGGATCAAACATCATTGGCACTTTTATATTTGCTGTCTTACCGTATATTTCCTGCTGTCTTACCGTATATTTCCCAAATATAATGCGCACCCAAATATAATGCGCAACCCTTCCTTTTCCCATTAAAATCGGGAAAAATCCATTTACCTGTGTATAACGCCCACCCCTTCTGTAAGGGGCCCATTTTGGGATAAAAACTGTGCATTATATTCGGAAATATACAGTATGTCAACTTCTGGTTATATGGCTGTGTGCAATTTGAAATTTTGATGACTTTTTTCTCTTCATCTTAACCTTTTTAGACCTTCTCCTTTACAAGATCAAAGATCATTGACCTTGGATGTATGCTGATACTTTCATTTGTGAGGTCTGGCGTCTACTTCTGGTATTGGAATCTTCTAAATAATGAAAATTTCTCAACTTTAGACTGTTCTTGCAATTGACCTAATTATCGTTGAAGGTTGCTACATTTGCAAAGTCCCACTCTGTGCCACGTGTGGCTATAGTTTTTTTTTTTTTTTTTCATAATGTTAGCCCATGGGTAATACTCAATAATTTTAGCTAAAAATTTATGCCTTCTAAAGTGTTACAAGAATATCTAATAAGAATTGGTCCTGCTGTTTTGCTAGTAAAATCTTGACCAATCGCAACAAAGCACTTGACGTCACGCTATGTTTGCGAACATAAACAAAACGAAAGCAGCGAGTCATTAAATGTCTTAAATATGGATGGTACAGAATTGAGTAAGATTTTTGATAAAGAATTGAAGCTGAGAGATTATTTAACCTTACTATGGAATATTTACTTGGAAATAATGTGTTTTTATCTCTTCAAACGTGGAATTGATATTGAAGGTGTGTGTTTGAAACTATATATTAAGAATTGAATCAAATTTCAAACTGAGATTAAATTTTTCACTAGTTTAAAATATGACAGATATATCTCAGTAGTTAATATATGTGAGGCCATGGACATAAATCTTGGCCAAAAGATCATATATATATCTTTTGACTTTAATGTACATAAATCTTATTCATAGCCACCATAACATCTATCACAAATAAAAGTATACTGAAATAGGCCAAATCACTGAGACTCCTAGCTTGTATGGAATAAAAAGGTTTGAGATCACTGATTATATATATATCTTGTAGGTGTTTTGCTAGTTTTAAAATAGTCGTAAAATAGTCTCTTAGTTCCTACACATAGTTTCTAAGATGTAACCTAACAGTTTTCTTCTACAGCCTTCTAATCCATACAAACTTGATCAGCAGAGGATGTTTACTTAATTTCCATATTTGGATATAATTAGACCTGATGTCATGTCAAGATGGGTTCAGTTTCGTAAAGACACCAAAAGTTATGCCAAATTTGACTTGTCATATTCAATTAAAATGTGACATTTTACGTCTGGTCCTAAAGGTACCATCTGTATATCACATTTGAGGAACGGTAAGGGCTAGATTTGTCAGACCGTGTCACTATCATTTTAATCTATTCATTTTCTAGCCCCTTTGAATTATTTGAAATATGGTTCGAATGAAAGATTTCTTGACAGCTAAAAATTGAAAGAAGAGCAAGCCTATGATAATGCCACTGTTTTGATGAAATGTCCCTCATTGCACGCTGCATGGTTGCTGTTATTCATAAGTAGAATCGAGAGAAGGAAGGTGGGATATAAAAACCCTTTTTATACAGTCATTAATTTGCCTTAATTTCATTTTTTCACCATAGGTTCAATAATTCATTATTAGGTTCAATTAAACCTAATACATGTAAAAAAAATACTAATTTCAAAGGCATCAGACAATACAGTCTGAAGACTACCCTGTCTGTCTATTATACAACAAAATTCTGACATATACTGTTGCCTCCTTTATTGCGTTCACAACCACATTTTATATAATATAAGTGTATCATTAAAATCATACCTAACAAAACTTTCATTGAAAAATCATCAATTTCGTAAGAGATCTCAATAATATAAATGATTACAACAAATTTCATTAAAATCAGATGAAAACTGTAGTCTCTATAGTGTTCACAAACAATTTTTGACACATTTTTACTAAGTCAAGGGCAATAAATCAAATTCTGTTCAACATAGAATCGTCAACTTCGAACTTGACCACTACCTCATAGTTCTAAACGATCACACAAAATTCATTTTTTAACTGTAGTCTCTATTGTATTTACATACAAACTTTTACACACTTTTACTTAGGTAAGGGCAATAACTCAAAAAACATTCATCAAAAAATCCATATTGAAACATTGTCATAGCTGGACTGAAAGTTTTCCGAACACTAAGTTTGTAATCTGGCCTAATTGTAGGCATGCTTACTTGTCTCCTATCTATTCTAAAGGTTTCAATTGATAACATTGAGCTGTTATAAAGCCAAACCTAGATCAAACTGCTTAATTAACAATTAATACTCTCCATTTTAAAAAAAACTCTTTTAAAACAAATTCAGTTTGATACATGAATAGATATAAATAGCATAGCCTACTTAAGAAATATTTATGTATAATTTACGACATTTTTCTTAATGAAAATTTTGCATAAAAAGCAAATCTAATTACAATTCCAACACTGCTGCTTTATTACATATTTGTACAGGTGTCGGCTGGAGTATAGTCAGAAAAAAAAAGCTCTGTTAAATGGGGCTTTTCCACTACTCCGAAGATGCGTTTCCTTTACATAATTTTAAATTACCTTTACGGTAACTGTAACTTAGTGTTGGGCATCACCGCTACTTTCGTTTTGTTATTATCATGTGACTCTCCGACCTTTGAAATTTTGGCTGTGCATGCAATTTAAAATGGTGGATGTGAAATTAGTTTCGTTAAAAAAACTTTGACAAAACCTGAGACGTGGATACATGGTGTAGGGAGAAAATGATGGTATGACTGAATTACAAAAGTATTTATCTTTCCAAATATATCTGGGTTTGGCTGATCCCAGGTATTTAAATAGGTTTAAAACCCCAGCACCTTAGGAGATGCAGAAAGGTCCCATTTAACACAGCCTATTTTTTCTGACTCTACATCAGCCTACATCTGTCCAAATAGCTATCAGAGACTGGAATAGAGACAGGTGCTAGGCGTAAAAAGGGGTCGTGGGTTCAGATCCTCCTTTCAGTACAGTCGAGTAACCTAATTTCGTGGAAACCTATTATTCGTGGATTTCCAGAAAGGATTTCCAGAAAGGATTAATAATTTACATGAGCGACCTTGCTCGACCTCCGCATTAGTTTGTTTTGATAAACATGGGTTTTCTCTACAATATCAGCTAGTAGAATGAATCAGTAGTTTCAAGCAAGGTAAAATGTATTAATGTATACTTTGACAATTACAAAATGGCGGATTTCAGTTATTACCAAACGTCACCATTTTTTATCGGTTGAATTTCTTTATAATCCCAAGCGGTAATCGGAATTCCAAGTGTCGTCTGCTAGAATGTAGTCCAACAAATGTCACGTGATCAACTAGCGGATTCCGTGTCAGCAGAAAATTTCTACGGAACACAAAGTGGACCATATTCTTATGTTGTTTCAGTGAACTTTAGCAATAAATCACGCTACGTATCTTATTTTGTCAGTCACTATTTTTTTTTAAAAATCGTGGTTCTTTGAAGGAATTGTCACTATTTATAATGAATTGATATTAAAGATAAATACTAAGAGAAGTTAATTATTCCACCCAGTATCCATACAATGTATTTTTCTAGACTTATTTATAGATCAAACATTGTACACGAAAATAGGTGACGCATTCTGCCGCCGTTGCCGAGGTGGTTGCTCATGAAATATAGGTCAAAGTGGAGGATTAATAAAGAAAATCGAAATAAACCAATTTTAATTATTTTAAGGAATATCTTAGGAAACATCTAAGACATAAATTTTTTTTTTCGTTTTCTTAACTTTGACGAAATTCGGTGTTGAATCCTTATATCCACGAAAATAGGTTACACCACTGTACTGGTAAGAAAAATTATGAAGCCTCCGCAAATGCTTCTGAGAGTTGACGGCGAGTCGGCTCTCACCCCTAATACCAGATAGAATAGGATATAAATAATTTATAAATGGGGGCACGAATTTGCTTTGAGTCTGGGTAAATCTGATCGCATCCTTTTAAATTTTGATTCTACCTGTAATTTTTCTTGTGTCTACCGTAGGGTACAATAATACAAAATACATTCACATTCTGTAATGTTCTTGGCACCTCAGAAATGTTTACACATACGATAGCTCGTTTATTAATTTATTGGCCATCAGAATAACCTCAAAAGAGAACAAAGAAAAGGTGCGATACATACCTGCATAAATAATCTCTAAAATCTTTGCTTGAGACATAATTTAGTCCCTTCTTGATTAGAGGGCCAGCCATGGTCCAATAATAAAGTGAAAGTTTTTCAGATGGCCTTGAACATTAGACGGTGTAAGGTCAGTCTTCTGTACTTCTAAAAATATCCACCATAGACTTATTATCCCCCTTGAAAGATATGCTCCAGACAACAATTTTGTATTCATTTTATCTCGCAATCTTTTTTTACCTCTAAATTAAAGCGGTATCCAGTTCATCATGTCCAAACCACGTCTCCATTCGTCATAATTGGAGTTAATAACATTATGTTAAAACCCGTATTAGTGATACGATGTGTCCTGTTATGCCTTTTGCTTGACGGTAGGCCCTATACTACCTGCTATGATGGCCAAAAAAATTGAATTGTTTAAACTTAGCCAAAGCGAGTCTTTTGTTCATCAGTAGACTATCAAAACTAGGCCTCAACACAAACTCTCTCTATAATCCACTAAATCCATAAAATTAAGCAGGACTAATAATCCATTACAGGGACAGAGGTGCCGTTTTCGGTAGTTGATTTGGATTTGACTTGAATATGCAAATAGGCCTAGTGTTCAGAACTACTAAAACCGTACGAAAATAGCACCATTTCTTCAAATAGACCCCAAGGGACTTTTTATTTAGGCTATTTCGTTCACAGGCTTATCTTCTATCTCGAAAATTGGGGTACGCCTTAGACCCCTAAGTCAGTCAGAAATGAAAGTGTGACTGCATGACTCCAGTAGATTGTGACTGACTGAAAAAAATGCGACTTATTTTTTCAACTGCTATACTTTAGTCTCAGAAATGGGATTTTTTTTAGCTAAGTCAATCAGTAATGGTGTTCACAGCTCACCGTCGAAATTTGAGGGTTCAAATGTTTAAATGACAACTCGTCATTCTAAGATACTCTGTGATTTATTGTAAAGCTTATAGAAATAATGAGTATAAAATTCATAGTTTGACATATCTTGCGATTTTCGTTCATTTCTAGTAGCCTACTTCTGAAGACTATTTACATGCATAGATGCTGCTCACACTCCGACAACCCCGGGGCATAGTAGAAGTAGGCCTATCCAACGTCATCAACAAATATTCAAGTCTGTTAAAATGACAACTCCTGATCACTATTAGCTTGATTTTAGACTCCTCTTGAGCTTGATGTGTTGTAATTGAAAATTGTTACGGCTGTAAGGCTCAAGTCGAAAGACAGTAAGCTGTGAATAACAGGTATTACTGATTAGTCTTGTTCGCCGATTCCAATCTTGATTAAAATCTCACTTCCACGACAAAATTATCGCGCCGACAGAATTTTTAATATTTAAAATGTTTGATATTTGTTGTGGATTGTTTTAGCCTCATTATAGATTCAGTTTGCTCGAATTACATAATCCGCACGTGATTATCGACATAGTGGAAAACGACTGACCGGAGATTTTCTGTCTCCTTGTGTGCCCACAGTGAAATTCGTGACAAAACTCTAGTCGTTGATAAAATCGGCGATCAAGATCGTTCGTGTGCCCGCATCATTAGCAGTAGGCCTACAGTTTATGTTTCTGAGACTAAGGTATGATTTTTTCCCGGAAAGCCCGCATCTGTCCCTTTAAACTAAGTAATTTTGAAACGTGTTTTTCAACAATAACTTATTTTTATGTATAGAGAGTCATTGACACTTGGTATGTCAAACGTATGAATATAATTCTACACTTATTGCCAAGTTAAGTAGTCCCATTCCTTTAATATACAATATGCAGTTATACTAGGCCTACTACATTTTGAATTGTCACTGGAAAATTTATTATTTGTACACATGATGTTTCAGAGGAAAATTTTTAGTCCAAAAAGTAGGTCATTTTCAAATGAACTTTGTATAGGAGGGAAAATTTAAAGTCACCGAACCATATATTTTTATGGACCCGAAAATAGGTACAAATAGGGGTCTGACTGACTCTTGTCTTGGAGGTCAACTGTCGAGGCTGAATTCAAATTTTGGCTTCTCTGTGGTGGTATCATAGTCGCAAGCCTCTTTTATAGCGTCTTAGAGGGTTCTCTCAAGAAAATTTTAGAAAAAATTACTTGATTTGGTTCATTCTGATACATATTTTGAAGAAAAAAAGGCAGACATTTAGATTTGTTGAAAATTAAGTGGGGGTACAATTAGGGGTGCAAACCACTTTTCTAGGGTGGGTTTTAAAAGTCAACCGCCTACCGCTGCCAACCGGCATACCGGGGTGAAAAAAAGGCGCTAAAATGAGCATTGTTAAATTTAAGGATCGTACATTTTCATACTACAAAACGAAACTATTCAATTTGACGGAATTTTTGTTGACGTCAATATTATGGAATCAAAATTATTAAAAAAAACGAAACAAATTAATATTTCTTTTTGCTTTGAGATATTTTCCCTCACATTTTCTGATTCAATTCGTATTTAGAATAGCAATAATCAATCTCTTTTAAAAATAAAATGGGGCACACAATAAAACGTACAAAAACCTCTAGATTTTTTTTAATGATCACAACGACTGAACAAGGTCGTTTGTTTCAGAGTTACTTCCCTTAACTTTTTACTGTCGTCGGGAATATGGAGCATCAAGGCCAAGGAATCTTTCTTCCACCTATAAGAATATTTTCAAAATTAATCCTTGACGTAGACTGTAATAATTCTGCGAATGCTCCTCCTGTTAATCCAACAGAATCATCGATATATCGATGGCTAAGAGCACAAATCGTATAAGTCCTTTTTTCTTGTTTTGAGATATTCGCATTTTAAAGTTTTAAACAATTCGTACCAGCACATATTTAGAGATAGATTCACAATATTTTGATAATACAATGCATATGGCATACTGTTATAGTTTCGCAAACAAAATTTTACTGAAATTGTTTTTTGAGGGGGTGGGGACACTTAATTGGACATATTCTGATTGTGTACTGAATAATTCGTAAAAACTGTGGACTTATCCCATTTTGTCTGCTCTATAACAGTGAATATTTCATGAAATCAAAGAGACTTAGTTTTTCATCTTCACCTAGAATTCAAAAAGGATATAGTTTCTGCTTTCTGCGATCAATAAAATTGCTTAATCTCTATCAGAAACAAAAAAGACCGAGTAATTCCATTTTCCTTCATTCATTTTATTGTTAACGTTGTAAAAGAGTAGACCATTTTAACAGTCAATTTGCTTATTTTTAAAGGTGATAATAATACTATGAATTAAATGTAACATTTTTATTGCTTAAAGCACAAAAATTGATTAACAGAACATAATAGAACCAACCGAATTAAACAGTTCATCTCACAATAATTGTAATAGTATTGTCAGTCGGTATCATCATCATTATCAGTGACGTTTGTCAACCGTCTTAAAGATGGGAGATCATAATAAAATTGATAGTAATTGGGTGGAATCACTCTTGATGACAGTAAACTCACAAGATCTGATTTCTTGGCATTGGAAACACTATCTGTGTATAAAGGCACATGTTTTGTGGCCCTTTCAATCGCAGAGTGCATGGAGTCCACTTCCATATAACTGTGGCCGGATTCCATGAACTTTAAGTCAATGATTTCGAGCGTTTTTAAACTCTGAACTGCATAAAGCATGGCTGATGCGACATACTGATTTCGGTTTTGACCTGAACAGGTATCAGAAAATGAAGCAACATGGGTGACGCTATCTGGCAGATTTTGGAAATAATGCAAAAGTGATGTGCTTATTTCTGAGGAGCCTCGTTGCCCTTCACACTCATTCCAGAGATAGCAAATTCCGTCCGAAGAGTGGGCCTCATAAATTGTAAAATTATACACTGAGAGTTTTCGCTTATAGTAAATTTGTGCGTCTCCAGCATGTGGTAAATTCAGAACGGCCTGTAAATCAAATGATATTGAACTGAAGGATTTGTCTAATTTGGCTTGTTCTTTGTCATGCCTTTTTTCGTCTAAGGCCTCATTTTCACGCCTTTTATGCTCTTCCCAATCTGATTTAAGACTTTATTTATCATCACCTACTGCATTATAATAGCCATTGCATATGGAACATTGATCCTTTTTGGGTCTGAAGAATCTCAAGTTGAAATCATTGAGAAAAACTTTTCTATACTTGCTGCTTGAGACTGGATCATTTATCGACATTCTTGGACAAAAGTCGTTGACATAGAGATCATACATTTTACTGATGGTCAAATCACACCGAAGGTAATGAGCCTTTGTCTGTTTCCGACAGTAGTGGGATTCAAGGATGTGATGTGGGTCTTAACATTTGCGATCCTTTCAGACTTGATCTTGTTCCCTGGTGTCTTTGCTGGTGTGCCATCATCGCTAGAATAATTGCCAGAGGAATCAATAGATGTGATTGCTGTAGTGATTGCTGAATGGCCTATATTTAAAGTGCTCTGAAAAAACTTTTTACATACTCGATATTCGCTACAGTGTTTCACAAATGAGTATTCACATGATTTGTTCTTCTTGCTTTTGTTATGCCTACTACGATGTCGATGGACCTTTAAAACTTTCACACGTTTACATAAAAAAATCTTTCTGTCTTGCATTATCAGCCAAAGCATAATATTCACCACAAATGCGTTTTCTTTCATCTTCATTAAACAACGTACTACACTTGAAACGACAGTTCAGACAGTTTACTGGCTTTGGTCCTTTTTGTGGTACCCGTTTCCCTCGACGGGTTACATATGACTCGCCTTTAACCCTCTTGCGATGTCGAACATTTCGTTGCCATTGAGACGGGTCCCGCTTTCTTTTCCTAGATCTTGGTGTTTCTTGATCACAGGGGCCAGCTATTGGAACCTCTTGCGGAACAAGATCACTTTGAAATGACACATGTTTTTCATCACTATCGCTATCAGAGGTTTCTGATTCTGGGATGTATGTCTCATCTGCTCTGTCATCAACATCATCATCTTGACAAGAAAAATCTTCATCTGATTTTGGATCTTCATTTTCATTAATCAGCTTAAGGCTTTCTACAATGACTTGATCTACCGATTTTGATTCAACTTCAACTTCATTCTGTATTTCATCGGGCCAGAACTGATCACTCCCAGTGTACCATCACTTTGTGGAGTATTTTCATCCAACATATTCAACACTGAGTCAATTGTGAAGAGCTTATCCATGTCTACAATACAGAAAAAGAAATCTCATTGATTTCAGGCTATAACAAGGCTCTTCACATGTGACCTGGGTCATTTCACTTGCGACCTGACTTATGCTTATCAAAAAATCACCAGTGTGTATCAACAATGTGCCTTGACTTCATTTAAATTGTATAGAGTAATCGAAGAAGACTTATAATGACACAAAAAACACTAACCTTGTTTTTGTTTTCAAATTTAATGCACCAAAAACTTTTTCAACCATGTGCTTTTTGATGCGAAAATGGAATATGTCCACCAATAGAAATAAAAAAAGTTAAATATTTTGTGCACAAAGCGTATATGTCCGGACATATTCTATTTGTGCTTTAAGATATCAGACTTGTGGAGATAAACCAAATGGATCATTGGGATTATCTTCCCTTTTTAAAGGGATAAGGGTCAAACGAATATTATCATAAGATGCAGAATGATTTATTTTATACAATTGTTATAAAAAGTGAAAAATCACCAAAATGGACTTATACGGTCTGTGCTCTGAGCCATCGATATGTAGTGGATAAAAATCCTCACCAAGACTGGAAGCACACTTCCAGTACTTGGAAAAATCAGGTGTCCAAATATAGAACCTTTAAAGAAAGAGATGGGGGGACGAGACCACATGGTGATGATGGTTGGTTGATCGAAAAAGTTGCGGCGAAAGATGTGACTAATCATTGTGAAAATATTGGTGATTGTCATTTCATGAGGCAAATTATTATAAGCATGGCAATCCGAAGTATTCTGATGTCAGGAAGATGATAACTGAAATACAAACCTTTAAGGCTAAAGATAGAAAATTTGGTGAGTAGCCTCAAAAGAATACTTTTTCCATGTGTTCTCATTGCATACTATGTATAATAGTGATGAAATTGACGAAAACCCTGTTGCGTTCACCTGTCGGATGTAAAAAAGTCTAGCCTACATTACCCGATGATTATGAGCAAGTGTTTTTCGCCTACGAGAACGCACATGACCTAGTTGTGTCATTGTTAGTACCAGTGCTTGTGGTAAAAAATGTGCATCTCGGCTCAGTTTGATACTTTTTAAGATTTATTGGATTACACTTATTGAGAGATTCTGTTGTAAAATTAATACATGATGCTCCATGTTCCCGACGACAGAAAAAAGATAAGGGAAGTAACTCTGAAACAAACGACCTTGTATCGTTTCCTTTTTAAAATAATTTTGATTCTATAATATTGACGTCAACAAAAATTCCTTCAAATTGAATAGTTTCGTTTTGAAGTATTAAAATCTACGATCCTTAAATTTAACAATGCTCATTTTAGCGCCTTTTTTTCACTCCGGTATGCCGGTTGACTTTTAAAACCCACCCATTTTTCTAGGGGACACGCCTGTCCTCCCACTGTCGCCGCCACTACCCGAGACAAATGGCATGCAGTTGAAAATTTTGTTCTGATATTTATTGAAATGAGAGAAAAATTCAATTCAACGCTCAATGAAGTCAGATCGTAGAAACAAATGTAGTGACGATTTGACGCCAAATTTGCCATCATCTGCAGGTCACCCGACTAGCGTTACAGACTTAGCAAATTCCACGATTTTCATCATCCATTGCTCTTTGTGAACCTTGCAGACCTTATAATTAAGAATGGCGTTGTCCAATCGTCACATAGGAATGCTATGCCGAGATAACTTCAACTAGTGATCTCTTGCGAACTTGGGTTCTGACTAGACGATTCAGAAAACACTTGCCCTGAATTGTTATAAAACTCTCTGAAGTCTTAAAATACCACCTAAGTCATTTCTACTCTACAAGAGCACTCTTTAAGAAACTGGCGGCTTTAAAATAAGACAGAAGCACGATCGATCCAGCTTTTCAGACCGGTGTCTGACAGGGTTGGGTGGTATTGCATCGCAGTTTGCGTATCAAAATGATCTTATGATCAGCCAAAAATATAATTTGTCACGACAATCTGCAAATCAAATCAAAATTGTGTATTTGTCAGAAACATGTGGCAAGTCTCCGTGGTCTTATCTTTCTCTATAACCTTAATTCGAATTGGTCTGAGATATTGCTAATCGAATTTTAGCAATCTATATTGAACCCTAGTGTTAGAAGAGGTGGTGTCAAATGCCATTTTCAGCACTCCTGAAGCCTTGCATCAGAAGGAAAACCAAAAAATTGTGTTTCATTTTCTTCTCTAACTAAGGCTTCCATTTTCATCAAACTTGATAACCATGAACTATTATCTCTCTTTTGCCTATGAGATGGACATCCATATTCACATTAATGGATTTTGTTATTTGATCAGATCCTGACTACAGGCCGAAAGCCAAAAATGAATTACAAACTACAATACAACATTTTGTTTATAAATACCTAAAATAGCGAAATATATGTCTGTTTTAACCTTGAAGGAGGACCACATAGGTCCAGAAAGCCAAACGGTTTGAATTATAAGGAAGGCGTCAGTCTTTAATTATATATAAAAAGTTTTGTAAAATATGTTATTTCTATCTTTGTATCTACTTTTTCAGGTAACCTATTAAATACATATATAAGAATAGCTTGAAATATAAAGGCCCCTGTTTATGGAACTCTTTACCTTTACTCTGTTTTGTCTGGCAAAATTTAAAAAACAACTCTTTTCTTTCTTGAAAAAATGGAACAACCTAATCAGATGAATGATAAATGTATACAACTGTTAAAAGTTCTACTGCTTTTGTGATTGTAGTTTTGTTGTTTTTAGTTTCCTTTGTATTATGTGCTGTGTTCCTTTGAAGGGCAAAATTGTAAAAAGGCCAGGCCTAATTTTCATGCTAATAAAGATTTTATTACTATTATTATTAATCAAAATACATAGTGTACTAATAAGTAGAAGGCACATTTCTCTACATTTTGTTAGTTTTCAGCACCAACCAAAAAACAGACAACGCAACTTCAAAAGGGTTTTCGTTAACCTTTTAAACGGACAGGTGTGCCATTTTGGGGGGTTGACTTTAGTCTTGACTATATGTACATAGTCTTCAGAAATACTAGAAATGTATGAAAATCACATAATTCCAAACTATGAATTTTACTCACTATTTCTAGATATGTCTTTTCTATATATATTGACGAGTCATCATTTTAACATTCAAACTCAGATGATGCTGGACAGACATGGATTTGGAGGCTCAAATTTCAATGGTGAGCTGTGAATGATATTACCGATTAGCTCAGCTAAAAAAAATCCAGTTTCTGAGACTAAAGTATAATGGTCAAAAAAATGACCTACCTGTCCCTTTAACTAGTTTTGGCAAGATACTTTTAGTTCAAACTTACAGATAAGGTTAGGGACACATTTCTCATTTAGTTTATAGTTTTCATCAATTTGACCACTTAATTTTTCCAACCTACACACGTGTGCAGCTACACTTATTTCCACCTGATTGGAACACATTTCAGCTGAGAATATAAACTTTGAAGAACTATTCGGCATCTGCAGGCCTGGATTCCAAAACACCCACAAGATGAAATATATAACGCAAAACAACAGTGGATATAAAACAATATAATTTAATTTTATATTAGCTTGAGATTATATTGTGCTAAAATCTTAATGTTAATTCACAAATTGTTTTTTCCATTCCATACAATACCAAAATACATTACACACAGATTAACTACAGTATTATTACCACTGTCAAACCTGTTTTTGAAAATTATTGTGAATTCTTAGCTGGCAGGCAATGCAAAAATCCTGGACTATTTTAATCCAAAATCTTGAAATTATCATCATACTATATCTATAACATTGGTTTCTGTAAGCCTCTTGTTAATTCCCCATAAGGTGTGACAGAATTTTTCGTGTAGATTTCATTATCTTTCTGGTATTGAATTGACATATCACATAAACTCTACAAAATATAACATTCAAATTTCATTATTCAATTCCAATATATGGATTATATTTTAAAACAACCCCTGGAAAATTTCTTATGACACTCAGACAGTCCATACGATATTTCATTAGATTTGAATTATCATTTAACTTCTATTGTTGATTTAATACCTCCCTACACATTGATTAATCTGCACATTCAATTCAATTAAATCAAAACTGTGTTTGTCACATATAGGTTCTTTCTGCAAAATAGTGTCAGAGTTCGAAGAATGTTCTAAAATGATTAAATAATGAGCCAAATTTACATCTAAAATTATATTAATTACACATTTAACAGGCTGTCCAGCTCTCATTAACAAAAAAAGGATAATTTTTGGGATAAAACTATAAATTTTGGGACTTAAATAGGGCTAAAATTATGAATTATGAACTAAATCTGGGCCGTTTTAGACATTTAAAAGCATTACTTTCACACATTCAACACAAAATAAACTTCACAAAAATTCGAAAATTTTAAAAATGAGGTTTTATTCATTTGTATCTTAAACCATTCTAAACAGCATTCCTGTTGACGAGATACAACGATAGCTCCTCATGTACAAATACAAAAAAAAAGGAATTTACATAAAAAATCAGAACTCATATTCTCGGAGCAATCTTAGCGCTATGATGTCCTAGGGTCTTAACTTTAACATCCTACCGCTAAGATCGTTTCGAGAATACGTGGCTGGGGCTCTTTAAGGATTTCCCCTTGATTTCAACAGTTTAAAAGGAGTTTTAGCAAAACTGAAAAAATTTTTGGATTTTTAGGAATTGTAGGGCAGCTGTACAGCCTGATTAAATACAAAACTCATTCATTAGACAGTTTTACTATTTCCATTCATGATAATTCAAATATACCGGTATTTTGATTTAAATTGATTAGCCTGAATAGCTTATATATAAGAGTGTATCTAATATTTATAAACAATGGTAAGTAAAAGCCTATCAAAATGTTCTCTTACCTGAAAAGTACGAGGTTCGTAGATTGCTAACTTCTCTAACATAGTCTTATTTATTTGTACATCATTCTGAAAATATCATTAATGATTATATGTCCAAAACCTTATCAATTTCACTGATCACATGAATTACATTAATTAAATTCTCTTGCTTTTATTTCATTTACCAAAGTGTTCATATTAGAGTTATAATGAACAATTTCTTCAAAGTTTGTAAAAATTAATCAAGAATTGTAACTATGTCTTTACATACTACATAGCATTTCAAAGAAGAAGGGAAACAACACATATATATATATATAAATCCCTTTTTTTTTTTATCAAATTTTTGATTGAGTGATAATAATGAATTTGTCTAGAATTGTGCCTACTATAGTGTTCAGGAACAATAGAGGAAGCACCAATCAAAAGACATAAATTGAAGAAAGTGCATAAAATATGTTATGAATGTGCATCTAGCAAGCTAGTTCTTTGACAAATTATCTGCATCAGTCATATCATCATCTTGAGTTTGGTTTGATTAAGGCCATACCAAAATAATATTCTTTTCGTCGGAAAATTCCGTACCCGATTTTCCATTATCGAAATTTTATTTTTATAATTAAAAAATAATATTCGGTATGTATCAAAAGAGCTCCCGAATGTAAAATTTTGAAAAAAGAATTTTTAATTTTAAAAAAAAAATTATATTGCCCGTACCTCTAAATTGATCAGATAGCATGATTGTTTAGCTCTCATTTTTAGTTTCATTTTTATTTCTCTAAGCCTAAAATTTGGTAGCGGGAGTAACAAATTGCGCCCTCTATTTCCGTTTGTCAGTTTGTGGACATCGTGCGACAATTATAGTAGAACATGTTCCAGCTGTTGAAAGAGTGAGTTCGTACAGTAGTTTAGGCCCTTCGCTGAAGCAAGAATGTTTTCTCGACGACCGAACGCATCGAAATTCCGGAAGTTGATAATTATCAGAAATAGGCATGGCCGATGCAGTGCTAGAATTAATATTTGTATTTGTCTTTTTTACCAAAATGATTTTAGTAATCAAAATTAGATCACACCAGAAACTTATTTTGCCATACATGGCGTTTGATGTTGAGCCTGAAAACACTTTTAAAGATGCTTATGATCTGGCATCTGCAGGAATTTAATCGTGCATATCACATATCCTAGAAAAAGTGTACATCATGGACAATATGGAAAAATCAGGCGGTGTCTTAGTTACACTTTCGTTGAAAATTTCTCTGTGTGATGAACTGAAATCTAAGTTTGTGGACTTTTTAATTAACTTGCCTTCTCATTCTTTGTCTGAAGAACCTGTTTGTAATACTTCCAAAAGTGATAAAAATGTGTTCGATTTTATGATGGCATCAAGAAAGACATTAATGTTTCCTGAAAAACCTACACCACCAGTCTTTGACAAAACTTTAACTGGACCTCAAAAACTATTTTGTGATGTGCTAGATTGGTGCAAAACAATTGATGATGGCTGGTCAAAAGACCAGTTAATCTGTGCAAAAGAAATTTTGTGGAAGATTACAAATTTTTTGTGGTATGTCGATACGCACCATGACAAATTTAAAACAGCTAGTTGTGCCATACCAAAATGTTTTGGAGCCTTTACACCATAAATAAATACTATTAATTGTTATTTTATCTGAATACATTCAAAATCATCCATGCTGGAAAATTTTAATGGTACGAAGGGACTTTTTTTTTTGAAAAATTAAAAAATATTATATCGCACCAACCAAATCAATGATTACTAACTTTTAGACATTTTTTTTTTAAATTAAAAAATAAATTTCGTTCGCTCGTACCTTTTTTTTTTCAAGAAATCCCGAAGAACAGAAAATTATTTTGGTATGGCCTAAATGACAATTTTTAATATAAATAGCACAGGTAAATTTAGTGAAAAACAAAATTGACCATCATTGTTGATAATCACATTATAAACATACCTCATCTAGTGTTTTTAAAAATTCTTTGTAAATTACTCCATGTTCTGAGCAAGCAGCTTCCAAACGTGTTGTGTTCAACTAAGAAAATAAAACACACAAGTTATAGGATGATAATCTAGAGATTTCAGTTTAAGGGGTAAGCCTTAAAATGGCTTGATATTTTTTGTGGAAACAAATTTCTTAAAGCCTTGTTGAGGCACACCTAACAAAAAATAGGAAACCTCTTCTGATGAATAAATATTTTTTTTCAGCTTGATTTCACCCCCATTCACTTATTTATAAGTAGGCGCACCATGGGAATGGAATATGGTTGGCGATCAATATTAATTATCAAGATTTTTTTGGAGTCATTTCTCCCCCCGTCCCGCCCCCTCTTTGGCTGCACTACTGTTAAAGTGTAGAAACTAGGCTTTCCATCGAATGCCCCTGTCCAAAACACTAATGGTAATACTACATTCTGTTGAAAAATAAAAACAAGTCAATGAACTTTCAATATGAAAAAATACATTTACAATACAAAATGTCAGTAATTTATGGACAAGTTTAAAAACTTTGTTTATTTGGAAAATTAATCTATCTCTCTATCTCTGGTCATAATTTATTTAAAATACCTTAAGCTTAAAATAAAACTCCATTGAGGAGCCTTGGCTCAATTTATCAAAGAGTGATCATACAAATAATCTAGATTAATTGAGCACACTCACCTCTTTGAAAAATTCTTTTCTAGCAGATCCAGAAAATGTTGAATTTCTTAATGCTCTCTCAACTGTTCTAATCTGAATTCTGAAGCATGTTCTTCTCCTACCAAAGAAATGCTGGAAGAGATAACACAGATAGAAATAAATATTATAAAAGTGACCTTCACACCTCATATGCTAATGAAGATAGCATGAAATTCTAGTTTGTGTTGCTAACAAGTTGATTTTGTTGATTAACTTGTCCTACTAGACCACTGTGGATTCTGAATTGAATTTTTACTGTAGAAGTTAGCATGCAGTGGCTAGGGATTGGTCATCCAACCCTCAGGATGCTATTAGAGATCTTAATAGCAGGTTAAGAGCAATGAAGTTCTTCATACTTTGCACTTCACACAAATACAAAGAGTATAGTAATAACATTTGCAGATTAAACCTTCTATTTAACTACATCATATTTTGGGACATGTTCACTGTTATAACTGAACACTGAAGTTACAGAAATAGACTACCTAAAGCTAGACCATAAGTATTGAGGATAAATTCAGACCCAAAGGTATATGCACTGCTTTATCAGCTCAGGTTTACAATTTTCAATTTTCAAAAATATACAAAACTACACATTTACATGATTAACCTGTTAAATAGCATGAGCTAGTTTTGGTGCTGACATTAAAAGCTTCATATTTAAAGTAGGAGGGGTATTTTAGAACGCCAAAATTATCTAAAACTTTAATCCTTTTACATTCCCTATGTTTTATGGTTGACGTTGGAAGCAAAATTCATATTGAAATATTTTCAACTGACAACTAGTTTGAGCCTGTAATATACATCGTTTTAATAATGAACATTTTGCATAAAAAATCAGACTGCCCCTGGTGATTTCCATGTCTTTCTAGGACAATTCAAGCTACTTTGGATACAGCTACGGTGGTGATTGTTGCTATGCGATTCTCCATATTATGAATCACTCAACTAAGAAAGAAATAATGGGAAGGAATACCCTACATTGTTCGACTCCCTACATACTGTTTTGGTCCTCTCACGCTTTTCAGAGATTACTGACTCTTTAGATATTTCTAACAGTATTATTTGAATTGATTAGAACCATGCTTGTTGAATACTGACATTGCACACACACACAAACCCTCTAGATTTCTTTCTAAGTCTTTTTTCTTTAATGTATATCCCCCAACGCCATTTTTCTTACATTCTTAAATACTTATATATTCCTCTACAGTGTCTAGGATGAAGTCTTGCTCGTTTCAATAACTTTTATGCATTTATTCTTTAATGCCATTGAAATTTATTGATGATTCGTCACAATATGACATTTAATGATATATGTAGGCCTATTGTATCTTGTCCTGGTTGTGTACCATACACATACCAAGAATTAAGACCGATCTAGGTTTACATTATTTTATATAACATCCAAACACATGAAAAGTTCAATTTATAGTCTAACCAGTACTATACCTTAATTATCTATATAAATGTACAGCTGTGAAAATAAAACAAAAATTTCAAGACAAATTAGGCCTACTTCATTTGATCTATTTTCCATATTGTGATACCATTACATGTAAGGTTAACTCATAGCAGAATTATTTATTAGGCCTATTCATATTTTTATCATCATTTTTCACATCCATCATCACAAGTAGTAATGGCATTCTAAACACAAATCAGTGAAAAGTATGATTATTTCAGATCTTGTATGAACAGAAAGACATTCTGAGACATGACATGCAATCTGAAATTCTATTTTGAATACCATTAGTCTTGGATTGCCTTTGGGTTGATGAAAATGTCGACCACTGGTAAAGTTATTATTTGTAGACAGGATTTTACAGAGGCCAAGTAGGGACTTTTCAGTCCAAAAAGTACCGGTAGTCATTTTTACATGAATTTTCTGGGAGGGAAGAGTGTCTTTTTCAAATGTTAAATCACCAAACCTTCTAATTCTCTAGACAAAAAGACATTCTAAGACAAATGCCATAAAGTTTGAAATTTATTTTGAATAGGCTTCTTATTCTCTCATTTCATGAAAATGAAATTTTCAATCATAGTCCTTATGCTGTTTCTCTTAGAATGTCTTCAGGTTCATAGAAATAAGAGGTTCAGTGATTTTACTTTAGAAATAAACACACTTTCTTCCCAGAAAATTCAAATGTGACATGAAATGGCCCACTTTTCAGACTGAAAATTTCCCTTTGTAAAATTATTTTAACAATTAATATTTTTTTCAGTGTTTAACATTTTCATCAACCCAAAGACAATCTAAGACTCTCAGTAGCATTTTGTAATTGATATACCAATTCATATGAAAATAATTGCCAAAATTCAATTCAGAAAACAGTGTAGTCAGAGAGAAAGACAGACACTGAGACAGTAATCAGTCCAACTTACCCAAGCCAAACGCTTGTACATTTGTCTTTTCCATGAAATGTCATAACCCCCATAAGGGGTTGGTAAGTTCCTTAAAACTTGTCGCGTTAAGTGCATTTTTCTTGAGTAAAGCTAGGCCTTTCTCAAATCAAAACAAATCGTTCACACAGTAACATTTACATGTTAAGCCAACTGCAGACTCACATGGCAGGTTATCTGCCCTTGTTCCATAAGTCTGAAGTTATCTTACAGATAGTCACCATACAAAATTGGCAGTTTCCGTAAACATGAATATTACGTATCTGATAATGAATGGAGCTATTCGTGTTTTTTTTCTGGGGCGAACCTCTTTACTTCCGACATTTTACTAACAAGTTAGATTTATAGGAATATTGCGACCTGAATTTCACTATCTTGGTATAATTTGAATATATTCATTATACGAAGTTTTTGACATTTTTTTGTAATTAACCGTCGGCCTATTAAAAAGGAATTTTATATAGCTTAATTAGGCCTATTTACCGTCGGCCAGGGATCTCGGCATAGGTCGAGATAATTAGGATACCTTCGGATTTTTCAACCCAGTTTCCCCCGTCGGCGATGCAAGTTATATTCAATGTGGATAATATGTAATATCTCGGGGTATTGCAGTATGCAAGAACACAATTCAGTTTTATGTTTTATTAAACGTGTATTCAAAACCCTGAAATATATAATTACAAAATTAGTAATATAACACAACCTTTAAAATATATATTCAAATATCACAGATTTTTACAGAATATCATATCACAATGAATACAATGCAACTAGTAGTGAGCTGTCGGAAAGGGAGGTAACCTGGTGTCATAAAGTTACAACAGAATCCCTGGAAAATCTATGTCATTCCTATGATTATATTTTACATATTTCAAAAATTGAAATCGCAGCCCGAAAGTAGAGTTTAGAACTTTTTTTTACACAACCAAAAAAGGGCAATTCGGGCACAGATTTCAATTTTTTTCAATAAATATTTTATGACATACAATATTTGTTAAAAAAAAATGAAATCTGTGCCCGAATTGTCTTAAATAACAATAAAAATAGTGTTTCTCTCGAAGAGTTTGCAAAACTCTCATAACTAAGTTAGAAATTCGAGCAACCTCAGATATCTCGCCCCCCTGGGACGTAAACCTGGTTCCGCCACTGTTATTTATGACACCAGGTATATCTACTGGCTCTCATTCACCAAGTTTAAAATTCTTAAATTTTATGTTAATTCTAAGACGTAGTATAACTAACTTATATTAACTCAAAGAAGCTGAAATAAAGATGTAAGCTAATATAATTATATGTTATGTAATAAATAGTTAAAGATAAAGAGTAAAATAATAATATGAACTTATATAAATATGCAATCATACTCCCATAGACACCTACACTTCCCCACCCCCACCATTTCTAAACCAAGACAATATAAAATACACATACCTGAAAATATTGAAGAAGTATTACAGGAGTATCATACAGAGAATAGAAGAACATACAAAATCCTAATTGTATAAAAGTTAAAACATGGTGATTGTTCTCCCAGATCCAAGTGAGCATAAAGGAGAGGGGACAAAAACAAGCAAACATTGACTGTTGACAAGGAGATGCCGAAAAAGTGCTCACCCTGGTGTGAGCAATAAGGTTAGGCCTACCACATCAGAGCCAACCAGTCAAATTTAAGGATAAGATATATAGGAAGTGAAGAGTGTTAATCAATGATTGCTATGATAAAAAGTGCTCAATTAAAAGTATATTTGTGACCCTGCACATCGTATCAGACCGGTATTAAGTTGTACTGCCTCACGAGCTGGCAGTGAAGTATTAAAGGGGACTCAAATCTGGATATTAAATTGACTATATCTTCTGAAAGGAGAAAGCTATTAAGATTGAGTTGGTATCAAAATGTAGCTGATGATGCCAGGTATTCAAATATACTAATCGCTCTACATACACCAAATGCTACTTTTGTGACAAGCAATAGGTTTATGCAATCTCGATTGCTTCGTTCTCATCCACTATTACGACCTCTAACTCTTCTTCCGAGCTCTTTTGATCTTCGTCTTGCACAGCTATTTCTGTTCTATCCCTCTGGTGCCTTAATGTTGCTAATGTTGGCGCAGGTAGTTCCTTTTTTCAGTTAGATTTCTGACTAGGTTGCAATGTTCCAAGCATATCCAAGATAGTCCTGTTGAATCTTTCGCACAGTCCGTTGCCACGCGGATGGTAAGGTGTTGTTCGCGACTTCTGCATACCAGAAAGTAGACATAATTCCTCGATTATCTTGTCTTTGAAGCTTCCTCCTCTATCGCTGTGTATTCTCTTTGGGAATTCAAACAGGACAATAAAATTCTCCTAGAATACTCGTGCAGTGATATTTATTTTATTCATATTACGGGTAGCGATGGCTTGAGCATACCTGGTGAAGTTGTCAGTGATGACAAGTATGTAGGTATATCCACCTTCGACTCCTCTAAACTTAAGTAATCCATACTAACGAGTTCCATGGACTGACTGGTACGGATGTTGACAAGTGGTACTGTTCGTTGATCTTTTCCTCATTAGGCATCTAGGACATTTCTTGATGTACTCCTCAACATCTGTGCTCTAGGCCAATAGACATGTTCCCTAAGAAGAGTTAAGGTTCTTAAGTGACCTATGTCATCGTGAAGTCCTTGAAGTGCCGTCTTCCTATCCAGCTTTGATAAAACTAGGTGAAGTACTTTGTCTCCTCCGATCGTAACTTTACGGTATAGGATATCGGACAACAAAATTAGATGGTTGAATTCTTTCAATAATATCGCTTCCTCTGATGATGTAGGTGGTGTAATCGCCAGTCTTTATTGATTACAGGACAATGGAACAAACGAGGTTATTTCTTGGTTTGGTTACTTTAATACACATCTTGTAATAATATACATCTTAAACTTATCTTAACTTCTTATAACCTTATAACCTGTTTCTGAAAATATACAAATTTAACATTGGTAACTAACAAGAAAATCATGAAACTTAAAGGAAATGCACTGACTAAGTGACTAGTAAAGTTACTCTCTAGGCTAGTATCAGTAATCAAGATAAGCGGACGACGTCAAGGGAGAATACTCCGTTCTGACAATGGACTAAGACCGATCATAAATTCTTGCACATAACACAGCATCAAATAATGCATAAAATATGCAAGGACGTACAGATAACATAATTAATACGATAAATAACAAGCCTAAAACACTTGCGAACATGTTGAACGTCCCCTAAGACGAAAGAAATTGGTGTCTCGGATTCGTCATCGGCATGCAAATATCAACAAAACGTGCCCCGGGAAAAGACAGGATCATCCAGACTCACTAACAAGCAAATTGAACTAATCGAGTCTAAATTACCTCCCTTAGTTAAAGAAACACAAACTACAAAAAATTACAGATTTCTAAATCTGCGCCAATAGGTGGTGTTTGATTTTTCTTGACCGCAGCATGGATTGGTCCTATGATTGGATCTTCCTGTTGTCTTTCCATCCAATCGAGTTTGTTAACTGGAAATGACTTTGGCGCCTGAAGATCGGGGATTACTTGAGTTGCAAGACAACTAACATATCCTCCATCGATCGATTCCTTAGATATCTCCTTGTAGTCTGTCGGTTCGTTGTCCAGTAATCTCGAGAGACAATCGGCATCTACGCTATGTTTCCCTGGTCGATAGTTGATGTTAAAGTTGTAATTTGCGAGTTCTGCAAGCCAACGATGTCCTGTAGCATCAAACTTTGCTGATGTTATTACATACGTTAGTGGGTTGTTACAGACCCTATGGCCCCAATAAGAAACCCCTGAATTCATTATTTCAAACCAAGATCAGTACCACAAAAAATAGGGTACTATATAGGCCTATATAAGAATTTTCAGTCGCCTGCAATGCTCCGCCTAGAAGTGAGATGTTTCCTCCAAAACTTGATCATACCTAAACATTCAAGATAGGCTACAACATAAAACTAATCTCAAATGACAGTATAAATGACTGTATAAAAAATTGCATACCAGAAATTTTGACCACTGCATTATAGGCTACCCCAGACAGAGGTTTAAAAAAAAAATTCCCACAAGGCTAAAAGAATATCTTTTTTAATCTTTAATTCACGGTGGGGTCTAGTGTCTGCTGATGACGCATTTCCCCATATAATAGCAACAAGTGTGAGCGCCTGAGTTTATTTTCCTATTAATAATGCAAAAGCAATTTTCTTTGTGTTGTGTATAGGCTCATCCTGACAAAAAAGATTTCTGATATTTTTTGTCAATAATGCAATTCAATTGAATAGTGTCATAATATACTATAGCACAAAGTTTGTAAAGATTGAACCAAGGAATCTTCCTATGTTTAAATGAAGCTATCTTCATTTGCAGGATTATTGAGTTTAATTAATGTAACTATATTTTCCTATATATGTAATTGAAACTATTATTCAAGACAAATATACTATCGGTCTATTAATTTATACATTAATTTATTAATTCCACTAAAAACTTAATTCCTCTTAATTTTTCTTCAATATTATGTACATTATTATATCATGCATAATCTATATTATGCAAAAGCATTGTGTTATGCACATGTATATGCTAATTAATTATGAATTCATTCATACAAAAAAAAAAGCGGAAGTGTAGTTTGACACAACGTCATGCCGCCCTTACCTTCTTGCCATACTAGTAACATAGTTGGGAGACTCTTCGATGAGTGGCCGATTTCCATATCAGGTCTTGATGGTATGTGATTGTGATTCTGCCTCAAGTATCCACGAGCCTGGAAAACTGTTCTGGTTTTTAAGTAGCTACGATCATTATTTTAATATGAATTATTGTTTCATATGCCATCAACTTTCTATCACCGACAGTTATAGCGCAAATTGGTTGTGCGTGGAGCAGCTGTAATAATGTAGGCCTCTATATAATTCATATTAATGAGATCCTGGTCAAGTTCGAATTTGACGATCTATCAATGAACGGTTTTTGCCCTTGACATAGGAAAAACGCGTCAAAATTTGTTTGTGAACACAATAAAGACTACAGTTTTCAACTGATTTAATGAAATTTTGTGCGATCATTTATATTGATGAGATGCTGGTCAAGTTTGAATTTGACGATCTTTCAAAGAACGGTTTTTGAGTTATTGCCCTTGACTTAGGAAAAACGCGTCAAAATTGTTTGACAATAGAGACTACAATTTTCAACTGATTTTAATGAAATTTGGTGTGATCATTTATATTGATGAAATCCTTGCCAAGTTCGAATGTGACGATCTTTCCATGAACGGTTATTGAGTTATTGCCCTTGACTTAGATGAAATGCTTCAAATGCTACAGATTTCATGTGATTTTTATCAAATGTGTTGTGAAGATTTATATTGATGAATGAAATGAAATGAATGGAGTTTTACGTCTTTTTATTATACGCCAACATGAAATGGGGGGCGTATATTGCCGTCAACGTCCGTCCGTCACAATTGCTCGTAAACACTCTACAAGACACAATTCTTGACGGATTTTGACTTGGTATGAATGTTCGTAATCGAAAAGTATTTAGTATAAGTTATTCCCCTTGTTCTTGAAAACGCGTTCAATATTTAGCTCGTAAACACTTGGCATAAGTGTTTTCAAGAATAAGAGCAATAACTCATACTAAATATTTTTCGATTTTTCTGATTTTCAATAGACCTATCCTTGGTTGATAACAAACACTCATGCCAAGTTTCGTCAAAATCCATCAAAAATTGAACACGTTTTCAAGAACAAGGGCACTAACTCATACTCAATATTATTCAGTATCGCCCTAAAGAGTTCAAAAGAAGTGTATGACTGAAGGTTGAATATTTCATACTGGTGATTGTTACTGTACTGCTAAATATTTTTATTCAAAATCAAAGCTGCCAGTGGGCGTATATTACCTTGCCTGGCAAGCTATCTTTTGCCCGTGATATTAGAGCTGTGTGATTTTAATAATTTGATGTATTTGCCAATGGGTTATTGATATTAATTTTAAAATTTGTGGAATTACTTAGCATAAATAACTGGCAGTATATATCATTGAATTCAAACTAATAAAATTCAATATTATGTACCTTAGTCATTAAAGACTGTTTTATCATTTCTGACACCTACCAGTTGGCTTATGTTACCTTGCCTGGTAAGCTACCTTGGTAAACGATAGAGTTTGATAAGGGAATAATATCACAATTTGCAACTGTATTATAGACCTTTGAGTGCCGCTTCCGCCGATTTCTTTTCAGCCAGAAACTGACAGTTGTGCATGGATAGCACCGTCGATTCTCGTCAGCCGATATTCGGCACTTTGTAATCATCACATCAACCACCCAAGTTATTTGTAATGAAAATAGTTTATTGGAAATTTTGGGTACGACTAAAAAGCACAAACAAAAGCAGAAAACGCAAAAAGCGCAAACAATATCATAGTATGAAATTGCAAAAGAATATCCATATTTATAAAAGTGAACAATTTAGACTAAAACGGAAGCGGCTCATCACTCCTAACAAACATTCAATGATTTTGTCGGGGACAAGAACTATTAGATCTTAATCTACATTGTTACATTTTTTAAAAATTTGATATATTTCAAGCGGATTCGATAATTGAAATTTATTTGATGTATAAGAGTGTTAGCATCGGTAGTTCAAGAGAATCTCACGGATGGGATTGTAATGTTAATGTAGGATTAACACCTGATAGTATAGTAATTACTTAATTTATAGTAATAATAATAATAATAATAATAATTTATTTATTTAAGTGTCACCGTCCATATATACAGAGAATAACAACAATAAAATAATTACAGCATTATAAAATGGACGCCAGCCGGCTTCGACTTTTGAGACACCTTAGAATTATATCATAAAACTACATTCAATGAGACAGGTAAAACACAAATATACAAGTAAAATAAACATTATGATAAATAAAAAAGCTCATGGTATCACAGTCTGTTTTCTACTTTCAAACATTTTAAAAATACATGCGGCAAAATATGGTAAAATTCGTTCGTTTGTCATTAAAAAACACAATTTATTTACATTATTATAAAATAAGTTATATAGAGGGGTGTGAACAGAAACTGTCATTGCATCGCATTTGGAATAAATGAATTCAATGGATTTATCTTGAAGCTATAAGTTATTGAATGTGTCTGAGAGGTGTCTATGGATGGTTGTTTTGCTGACAATAAATCAAAGGCATATCAACTGGATTCAGGCGATACACAAAAGTAGCTTAGAAACCCTTTCACGATCAATTTCATAACGCGTAAAATCGTTTTCTGTTTTGGCTCAAGTACATGGTGGACATATAAAATAGCGTCCTTCAATATCGATCGATATTAAATATAATTCATCTTTTCTCTGCTTTTTACCGTCATTTGCGTTTGTTTACACTTGTTTGCGTTTGTTTGCTAGTTTTGCCTTTTTTCGTCGGACCGAAAATTTTACCTATTTTAGAAGACAAACTTCAAGAAATAAAAAAACTCTAATGCGTGCTTGATTTTCGAAAATTTAAAAAGATGAGCTACTTCTGCCATGAGCAACATTGGTGAGTCAACAATTTGATGCAAGAGTGGGCCTAATGCATATTTTATTTTCTGTAGAAGAAACACATGAATATCCATTTAAAAATGTCAAACAAGTATATTTGGAATTTAGTCAGTCAGCTATCTACTTCAGTACCAGATGTAGTCATCAAAAGTGTCAAAATGGTTCTGTTCACAGAAATGTCTGTTGTGGAACCACGAGACTGTGATTATGTGAGTGAGGTTCGCAAGTATTTGAGACGTGTACTGGAAGATGATGAAAAAGATAACCCTTTGGTTGTGTGGAAAAGACATGAAACGTTATTTCTTCATCTTGCTGAACTTGCTCGGGAATATCTAGACATCCTACAAGCAGCGTAGCAGTCGAGAGCAGGTTTTGTACCACAGGCCTTGTATTGAATTCAAGACGATCGTCACTTAAGCCTAGATTTCTCATACGGAATAATTATGATAACTTACATACAGGATAATTTAAAACTATTACATTGTGATTGACATTTGTGACTCAAATTTAAATAAATTGATAAAATTTAAATTATGAATTGATTGTTTGGAAATGAATAAATTAATAACAAAAACCACTTGTATATTATGATGTCTGGCGTGTATAATATATGTTTACCTATTATAACTTAATAATTAAATACATTTAATTATGGAAATCCGCTTTATTCATATGATTATTTTTGCTCCCCAATTCAGCTAGTTAAAAACTTGCCAGCTGAAAAATCTGATTATAGCTAGCTAAGATATAGGATCAAGGGTCTATCTCCATCGACGCAAATTACTTTCATGTACGCTTCACTACTGACACCTGACACGATTCGAACTAAGTGATGTATAATGATGACTTTGGTGAAAATTGTCAGCAGAGGAAGCAAATTCTGCCTCAAGAGCTTCCACTTCATTATAGTTTATCGTGCAGCCAAAACGATTAGTATACCCATGCAGTACAAGTTTCGAACTGGTTAATGATACGATTCCTAAACTCAGCACAGTATGTTTCCATGGCCGTACCAATCCCCAAGCCACGTTGTGCACAACATTAGATGGCATATTATGTTTCACGTGTATTTTCATCACTTCTTATACGCCCACATGAAATGGGGGCGTATATTTCCGCCACCCAAGTCCGTCCGTCCGTCCGTCAAAACTAGGTGTGAGTGCTCGCAATCCCGCTTTGATGAACCCTATTGAAAATCAGAAGAATTGAAAAATTTTTAGTATGAGTTATTGCCCTTGTTCTTGAAAACGCGTTCAATAGCTCGTAAACACTCTAGAAGACATAATTCTTGACGGATTATGACGAAACTTTGCGTGTTTGTTATCACCCAAGGATGAACCCTATTGAAAATCAGAAAGATCGAAAAATATTTAGTATGAGTTGTTGCCCTTGTTTTTGAAAACGTGTTCAAGTTTTAGCTCGTAAACACTCTAAAAGGCACAATTCTTGACAGGTTTTAACGATACTTAGCATGAGTGTTTGTTATCACCAAAAGATAAACCCTATGCAACATCAGAAAAATCGAAAAACATTAAGTATGAGTTATTGTCGTTACTCTTGAAAACTCGTTTAGTTTTTAGCTCGTAAACACTCTCGAAGGCACAATTCATGACGAATTTTGACGAAACTTGGTGTTAGGGTGTATCGAGACGAGTCTCAATGAAAGCACTGGCGTAGGTCACAGGATTATCTGGTTATCACTTTGAATGTTGAGTCCATTTGGCCTCACAGTCTCGCCAACAAATTGTACATAGCATCTTTTACAAGAAATTAGGTATATATGATATTCTAATCTCCGCCAGAAATTAGGTCATTCATCGCAAACAATTTTCCGTTTTTTGTTATTTTTGAAAAAAGGGTAACAACGGTGTGTTCGTATGTGCGACAAGTAGAACCTCCACATGGAAATGAACCGAATGCAATAAAAGGTGAAGGGGGAGGGGGTGGCATTTTCTCTCAAAATGTCTGAAAGCTTAGAATTTAAGATTTAATTATTCCAGAAAATATGTGCTTCGGGAACGAGCTTTTGTATAAATGTTGTTGTGTATCAGTTTCATTAAAAATACCTTAATGTCTAATTTTTTTTAGAAGAAAGAAAGTTGTTGCCTTTGAACACAGTACAGTGTCCAAAAATTCCATGCCGTTTTTGCTAATATTTGCTGTCAATTTCACAGAAGTGTGGTGGTTGTTTAAAAGTAAGAAATTTTCCCAAACATGTTCTAGAGTATCGGAACAAATGATAAAATAAAATAAAGCTTTAAATGGTGAGATTTTCTATCTCCCTCTCCCACTCGGCCATAAAAATATTCGCATAACTAGGGGCAAATCGTTTGCCCATAGCAGTTTCAGATGTTTGTAAATATATTTTTCCATTAAAAAAGAAGTCATTGCGCGTTAAAACATAGTTTAAGTAAATCTAAAATCTCTGTATTGGGTCGATCAGAACACGGATATTAAACAAATGCCTTACGGATGGCGTCAAGACCAACTTTGTTGTCAATGTTTGTAGTCATACTGGTTACGTCCAAAGAAAAAAATACGCGTTTTCAGGAATGTCCAGTTTCTTAACTTTTTCAACAAAATCGGTTCTGTCTTTCAGATTAGAAGGATGTTTGCATGCTAGAGGCAACAAAAAGTAATCTAAGTAGGCTATTCTGAAACTCGGTATGATTCGCTAGAACAATCAGGAATTTTGTTGGCAACGGACCACTCGTTGGCGAGGCCCAGTGAACACGGAAAGGTTGTCATATTGCTTTTCTGAAATGAATTTCTTTTTTTTACCAAATTTTGTAAAATTTTATTTATTTCTCGCGCAGTTTCCATAAAAATAGGTGTATCAAGTTGGCTATAGTGATTTGTATTTTTCAACTGTTTATCAATTTAAAAAATGTAGTCATCGCGATTTTGCCTTTGTCACTTTTCCTGATAATAATGTTTTCGTCATTTATTAGATTATTGAGAGATTTTCGTTCAAAATTGGTAAGATTGAATGTTGAATATTTGCCTTCTAGAATTTTCACGAGCTAAAAATTGAACTTGTTTTCAAGAACAAGGGCAATAACTCATGCTCTATAATATTCAGTATCGCCCCAAAGAGCTCAAAAGAAGTGTATGACTGAAGGTTGAATATTCATACTGATGATTGTTAGGCCTACTGTCATACCGTCAAATATTTCTATTCAAAATCAAAGCTGACAGTGGGCGTATATTACCTTGCCTGGCAAGCTATCTTATAAGTTTTATTAGTCCAGATAGCAATGTCTCGTTAAACAAATATCGCTGTTCTTCGGGTTACGAACTGTTGCCCTGGGGTTCTCCAATTTCCATTTTGAGAATTTGCAGATGAAGTGCTGTAGTGTAAAGCATGGTCTTCAGCACAGTTCTTTGTCGCTCGCCTTCAAGATCAGTTCTCCGTCTTCATTAACCCAAATGGTGCAGAAAATGAAACTCCATTCATTTTATTATACGCCAACATCTCTCTATGTGGACGTATATTGTCTAGTTTTCTATACAATAATGTCAAAAGCATCACGGACACCATTATTGGTATGTTTTCGTTTGCATAGTGTTCTGGACTCCTGTCGAAAGAAAAGGGGGTGCGGTAGGCCTAATTGCTGATCAGATATAGAAAATAGATATTTTCATCATATTTTTTTACAAATAATTTTAAAAAAGGCTGCTTGGCTATTTCAAGGTGGTCCTACCTATATAGCTGAAATTTATTGATAAAGTCAAAATGGTCCCGAAATAATATTTGATTTCATTGAACTGAAATATCACATTATCAATGTAGGCCTACTTGCCCAGCACATCGGGGTAATTTCACCAGTTTCAATCTCTCTTTATATTGAATAGACCGTCTCATCTAGGTAAAATATTATATTATAAGCTTATCATATCGAATATATCTATTAATCTACAGCCTAACCAGTGTCAATTCAATTTCGAGTCTAAAATGCTCTTCTGAATAGGTCATTTTATATAAAATTGATAAACACTTCAATAAGCTACAAACTTCTGGCTTTATATTCTTTTAAATAAACATCACGAATATTAGGTATTATTATTCTTTGATTATATGTCCAAAAAAAATTTTGACAGGGTCTATTTGACTCTTTGGGGGGATCATTTTGACCAATGATTTTTCGTTGAAATCGAAGAGTAATTTTCGGAGCCATTTTGACTAATTTTGACTTTTGTGGACATTTGGACCTGTGTCGTTGTGGCCATTTCGGTTTAGTGACAAGTTGACTACACAATCATGTACACCACTGTATGATGGTGGCTTACTAAATGAAACTTCAGTCCAACATATCGACTTATGAGTTGATAGAAAAGAAAGAGTGCTAAGGTTGAAGACTAAATCGCCATAATAAGTAATACTGTGAGAATCTTTGACCTATGTAACAATCCTCTGCAACTTTTTCAAAAAAAGAAAAGAGTTGTGGTCGTATGATATCCGACTGACCCTTTACCGAAGGTGAAGGCCATGCAAAGGTCAATGCCTATTACTCTATGTATAATAAACCGGTAACATCTCTTAGGTCTACCACTACAGAGTATACAATAAACTGGCAACATGTCTGAGGGAAAGTAAGTTTAGTTATTTATTTCTTTAATTTGTATGTCTTCTTAATGAGGGTCGATAATCAAAACAGCCTACGAGGCCTAATCCTCATCATTATGTACGGTACCTTGCCAATGTCGTATCAGATTAAGATAGATATATCTTGTTCGGGAGGACCTACGTACTAGGCTACTATCAAGTTATTGCAGAATTTGCAAGTCATCTTCTAAATTTTATTATATCAATACATGATTGTTTTTCTTGTTATTAGGGCATTATTCTGCTAAAACATGCACATATTTTTTAAATGCGAAAAGACAGGCCTACACCAAGTAGTCTACTCTCTGACTACAATGATTTTAATTGAATTTTGGCAATCATTTTCATATGAATTGAAATATCAAATGCTAAACACTACTGAGGTTCTTGGATTGCCTTTGGGTTCATGAAAATGTCAACCACTGGAAAAGTTATTATTTGTAAGCATGATTTCACAGAGGGGAATTTTCAGTCCGAAAAGGACGTCATATTCACTGAATTTTCTGGGAGAGAAGTGTGTCTATTTTAAATGTAAAATCAGAAAACCTTATATGATGTCATTGCGCCTCTAGGGAAAGAAAAAATGAACAATTTTTCTACTTTCACTGCCAAAATTGAGTTAAATGCATTTTCTCGGTCATCTTACATGATTGCGACCAGTAGGCCTACCCTATGAAATCCGAAAGGAAACCAAGCTTAATATGTGAATGACTTGCAAAAATAACTACATATTAAATATTAGCAGCAGATACTAACTGACACAAAGCAGACTACATTATTCTCATTTTATATGTATAATAGTATTCAGTAAAGATAAACAAATGATATAAAAATGGAATAGATACTGAATAACAATGAATTAATGTTGCCACCGTTGTGAATACAAATTCATCAATAAATGATATACAAAAATCAATAGTAGATACATCAAGTTATTGGATTTGAATACTGAAAATACAGGGAGACGACTCATTTGAAAAAGTCTTAAATTGAACTCCTTGATGATATGAAGAATGAAGATCAGTGTTGAAATAAGATAAGGATATAAAATCAAATATTCACATCCTGCTATACATTCACACTGTTTAACATATCCTGTTTAAAGCTGAAATGACATGTGATGTATTATGTAATGTAGGAGAATATTTAAACCTAAAGTATAATTTTATGGACAGATAGAGCCTACTTTTAGAATATTTATTACTTTCAATGTTTCAATGTGGTTGTTGCACTGTCATCACAGAAACATAATAAAGCATAAGATTTGAAGGCTCAAATGTTGACATTGAGCAGTGAACATACTATTACTAATAGAAATTCCTGTTTCTTAGACTAATACCCCTTTCGCACTTCAAAAGTAAAAAACTTATTCGGTTATAACCAGAAGTTATCCAGATAGAAAAATCTACCTCGAGAGGTGGATTTCGTCTGGATACGATCCAGATAAGCGGCAGTGCGAAACCAAACAAGAAGTTATCTGAATAAGTTTATCACGTGGGGTGTCACGTGTATAAGCACTTCAAAATGGCTCCTGTTGGCGGGGACGTTATAATGATATTTGACGGGATTAATAAAGTACGCGAATTGTCTAGGAAAAGAATGAATATATATATATCGGAAGAGGAAACAGAAAATGCTTTTGTTTTTATTTTCATATTTTTTATTTATAAACAAGGAATTTCAGTCCCGTCAACTGTGGGTGCAACCTAGGTTGGAATGGTGGATGAGAGCTGGCATTATTAATCTGAACGAGTTGGCAATAGTTGAAAAAACATGTTTATTCCTCTTCATGCCATCTAATTCATCTTGAATTTTAGTATCGCCCCAGACAGCGAGCATGCAGCGAATTTCGTCGTTGCTCCAATTATAATTGCCAGCGTCCATATTTGTTTTTAATGTTTTGTCACGTGACATGATGTGTTACTAAAAAGAAAAAGTTATCCAGATAAGTTGATTCGGCAGTGAGAAAGCGGCTATCCAGATAGGATTGCAGTGCGAAAGCAACCCGAACCGAATCGAACCGAACTGAATCGGATTTTTCTATTCGGTTATACTGAATTAAATAATTCAATCGTGCAGTGCGAAAGGGGTATTAGGTACTAATGGAGACAAAAATATCTGTCCCTTTAATCTTAACTTAATTTGGTATGCACCACTTTGGTACATTTGAATATATAAGTATTTTTGAATGTATTTTTGATTTCTTCATAATAAATATGTATTTGTTTACAAAATTTGTATGAAAAGCTCTCATATCTTAAAACCATCTTAAAATATATAAAAATAAGCCATACTCATAAATTAACTTAAAGGTGTTATAAACAATATGAAGATCTAAAAATCATCTCTTCAAAAACAGTGTAAAATATGCAGGTCTTTCTCTAAGGAACTCTTTACACCTTACTATTAGATTTTCTACCAACATAAAAACCTTGAGACAAATTGTATTCAAAGTTGTAAACACCAATTACCAACATAACCAGTATACTATTTTATTGACTTCCCCATCAACCTGTCTATACCTATAGGATGACAAAATTTAGGCCCAATTTTTCACCTTTGTTATTAAAGATTTTATTGTTATTATTAAGAAAATGACTTTAGGGGTATACATACATGTTTTTTTGTTGTTGAGTGATACATGGACAGAGATGAGTCTGGTTGATCATGATGGGGCACCTCATCAGTTACCTCGTTCGTCTTCTTCTAACCTAACTTTGAGGAAAGGAGAACCAAATCTCGAATTAATGCCAACTCGCAAATTAATGCTGCCCCGTGGAAATCGGTTATGCTGTCAACTCGCAACAGGTGGCGCGCCATTTTCGTCTCAAGTTCAAAATCATTTTTCGTTTTGTGTCATTTTCCAAATATTGAAACTGGCTTTTTGCATGAATGGCGTTCCATAGAATCGCATAGCAACAATCACGACCATTGCTGTATCTAAAGTAATTCCGATTGTCCTTTAAGACATGGAAAACATCAGGGGCAGTCTGTTCATATTAAAACGATGTAAATAACAGGCAAAAACTAGTTGTATAAAATTAAGTAGGCGAAATTTCTCTATAAATTTTGCTTTCAACACCAACAAGAAAACATAAGGATTGTAAAATATTTACCTTACCCTTTAAGATAATTTGTAATTTAAAATTTCAGATAAGTTTAATGATACAATGGAATTCGGTTTTGAGAGTGATTCAAAAATTCCCAGGGAAGGCCTTCAGGGTCCCCATAGCAGGGAATGACATGTTTCTAGACTTTTGTTTTTGAAGACAAATATAACAATTCATCAGTAAAAAATCATGATATTTCACCAGAAAATGTCTTGCGTCTGGTATTTAGAAGCTTTTAATTCTTAAAAATATCAGGGGGAAAGGCAATCAGACCATCTTGCAATATCACACTTTCAATATAATAATTTAAAATATTAATATAATGAAAAAATACTATTTGAAATTGCATAAAATGCAGACTTTAAGTCCATTATTTTGATAGACATTTAATTTCCATTTCCGACAAGTTTCCATAAATCAGTGTTTTATGATTATTTTCAGGGCTGATATAGCATTGATAGGATTGGCTGTCATGGGACAGAATCTGATTTTGAACATGAATGATCATGGCTTTACGGTAAGAAAAATTCCTTCTTTTGGGGCGTACACAAGTTGTCTCAGTGGGGTCTTTGGTGTTAAGGAATTCAAAGGATACTTTAAGACTTATTCAGACCAATAAGGTTAGTGAGACCAACATTTAATTCTTAACCATATCCCTGAAAATTTGTCTTGAGTTTCAAGATGATATTTCAAATTACATGATTACATGAAAATAGTAACATACCCACATCTACTTACACCTTTTGGATGTTACTTATAATTATTAAGTATACTATTAATTATCAAATAGACAGACATGTATATTCTTTTAAATCTGATCAAGCTTATATCAAATTTTAAGTTTGTGAATTCAAAACAGAATAGAGTTTTAATCCAACATATCTCAATTCAGGTTGTAGCCTATAACAGAACAGTAGAAAAAGTTGAAAGATTTTTAAAGAATGAAGCTAAGGGGACTAAGATTATCGGTGCCAAATCTATAGAAGAAATGGTCAAGTTATTAAAGAAACCAAGAAGAGTCATGTTATTAGTTAAAGCTGGAAAACCTGTTGATGACTTCATTGATCAATTGGTGAGATATTAGAGCCTTATCAAAAACCCCTAAAACAAAACATAGGCAACATCAGTTATTGCTCTTTTCAGCTTACAGCCTTTTAGTAGCTCTTGGTGTTATTATCCTCAAAGATTAATCCTATAAAAAATCATAAAATTCTTGTTTTATGTATAAAGCATTTGATATTTCACTCATAAGTATCCCAGGTGGTACAATTATTGCCTTGTCTGCCGAACTATTTATTGTTTTAAATGGATACACAGTACAAGCCAGTATGTTCATTTTTGTACAGCCAAAAGGTGGAACGTTTAGTGGATACTGAATAAAGGCATTAGATTTTATTTGTGATATTGCCACTTCAGTTAGGGTCTAATTTAAGACCTTGAAGAGCGTCAAATTAACCTTTTGATCTAACCTGATAAATACGGAGTCACAAAATGCTAGAGCTGGAGAGGGTAGAAATTTAATTAAGGAAAACAGACATCATCGAATTAGGTCAAAAGGTTAATTTGACAAGCGTCAAGAGGGATGGCACTAGACTTGCTCTTTGGAGGGGCTGACATGGAAAATGTGTCTAGTTGTTCAGATGGCCCTGTGCTACAGGCTGTGCATGATCCCTCGACAGTTGGAAATCTGATTGCACACTGTATGACATTGCTCATTTTCATTAGCCAATTAGGTACAAAATAGTTATTAATTTCATTTTATTTTTTTGAAATGGCAAAAATACTTTATCACTTACTACTAAGCATAGAGGTCATTATTTGAAATATCAACAACACACATTGTGTTCTATTGGGTATAAGTCTATATTTTTTGTTACTAGGTACCATATCTAGAGAAAGGTGATATTATGATTGATGGTGGGAACTC